>NW_027316869.1:0-5000 GCF_033978685.3 Nerophis lumbriciformis | reverse complement strand
GCATTTCCCTTTAAGAAGGCCGACGTGCTATGGTTCTCCACCTGGGTCAGGAAAGCAAAATTGTCCCTCTCCTCGCTGGAAGTCCAAAAAAAAGGCGTGAATTTGACTAAGTGCCTAGGAGGATGTCCCTTTAAGAAGGCCGACGTGCTATGGTTCTCCACCTGGGTCAGGAAAGCAAAATTGTCCCTCTCCTCGCTGGAAGTCCAAAAAAAAGGCGTGAATTTGACTAAGTGCCTAGGAGGATGTCCCTTTAAGAAGGCCGACCTGCTATGGTTCTCCACCTGGGTCAGGAACGCCAAATTGTCCCTCTCCTCGCTGGAAGTCCAAAAAAAAGGCGTGAATTTGACTAAGTGCCTAGGAGGATGTCCCTTTAAGAAGGCCGACGTGCTATGGTTCTCCACCTGGGTCAGGAAAGCAAAATTGTCCCTCTCCTCGCTGGAAGTCCAAAAAAAAAAGGTGTAAATTTGACTAAGTGTCTAGGAGCATTTCCCTTTAAGAAGGCCGACCTGCTATGGTTCTCCACCTGGGTCAGGAACGCCAAATTGTCCCTCTCCTCGCTGGAAGTCCAAAAAAAAGGCGTGAATTTGACTAAGTGCCTAGGAGCATTTCCCTTTAAGAAGGCCGACGTGCTATGGTTCTCCACCCGGGTACGGAAAGCAAAATTAGTCCCTCTCCTCGCTGGAAGTCCAAAAAAAAGGCGTGAATTTGACTAAGTGCCTAGGAGCATTTCCCTTTAAGAAGGCCGACGTGCTATGGTTCTCCACCCGGGTACGGAAAGCAAAATTAGTCCCTCTCCTCGCTGGAAGTCCAAAAAAAAGGCGTAAATTTGACTAAGTGCCTAGGAGGATGTCCCTTTAAGAAGGCTGACCTGCTATGGTTCTCCACCCGGGTACGGAAAGCAAAATTAGTCCCTCTCCTCGCTGGAAGTCCAAAAAAAAGGCGTAAATTTGACTAAGTGCCTAGGAGGATGTCCCTTTAAGAAGGCTGACCTGCTATGGTTCTCCACCCGGGTACGGAAAGCAAAATTAGTCCCTCTCCTCGCTGGAAGTCCAAAAAAAAAGGTGTAAATTTGACTAAGTGCCTAGGAGGATGTCCCTTTAAGAAGGCCGACGTGCTATGGTCCTCCACCTGGGTCAGGAACGCAAAATTGTCCCTCTCCTCGCTGGAAGTCCAAAAAAAAAGGCGTGAATTTGACTAAGTGTCTAGGAGCATTTCCCTTTAAGAAGGCCGACGTGCTATGGTCCTCCACCTGGGTCAGGAAAGCAAAATTGTCCCTCTCCTCGCTGGAAGTCCAAAAAAAAGGCGGAAATTTGACTAAGTGCCATCATTTTAGAGTACCAGGACTATTGTGGGGGAATTGGAGCCCTCTGGTGGACACTCGCTGCAAATGCACCCTGAATTAAAGACATTATTTCCAGTTCTTTTGGGGCCCTATTTTCAGGCGTAAATTTGACTAAGTGTCTAGGGGCATGTCCCTTTAAGAAGGCCGACCTGCTATGGTTCTCCACCTGGGTCTGGAACGCAAAATTAGTCCCTCTCCTAGCTGGAAGTCCAAAAAAAAAGGCGTGAATTTGACTAAGTGTCTAGGAGGATGTCCCCTTAAGAAGGCCGACGTGCCTTGGTTCTCTACCTGGGTACGGAACGCCAAATTAGTCCCTCTCCTCGCTGGAAGTCCAAAAAAAAAGGTGTAAATTTGACTAAGTGCCTAGGAGCATGTCCCTTTAAGAAGGCCGACCTGCTATGGTTCTCCACCTGGGTCAGGAACGCCAAATTGTCCCTCTCCTCGCTGGAAGTCCAAAAAAAAGGCGTGAATTTGACTAAGTGTCTAGGAGCATTTCCCTTTAAGAAGGCCGACCTGCTATGGTTCTCCACCTGGGTCAGGAACGCCAAATTGTCCCTCTCCTCGCTGGAAGTCCAAAAAAAAGGCGTGAATTTGACTAAGTGCCTAGGAGCATTTCCCTTTAAGAAGGCCGACGTGCTATGGTTCTCCACCCGGGTACAGAAAGCAAAATTAGTCCCTCTCCTCGCTGGAAGTCCAAAAAAAAGGCGTAAATTTGACTAAGTGCCTAGGAGCATTTCCCTTTAAGAAGGCCGACGTGCTATGGTTCTCCACCTGGGTCAGGAAAGCAAAATTGTCCCTCTCCTCGCTGGAAGTCCAAAAAAAAGGCGTGAATTTGACTAAGTGCCTAGGAGCATTTCCCTTTAAGAAGGCCGACGTGCTATGGTTCTCCACCCGGGTACGGAAAGCAAAATTAGTCCCTCTCCTCGCTGGAAGTCCAAAAAAAAGGCGTAAATTTGACTAAGTGCCTAGGAGGATGTCCCTTAAAGAAGGCCGACGTGCTATGGTTCTCCACCTGGGTCAGGAAAGCAAAATTGTCCCTCTCCTCGCTGGAAGTCCAAAAAAAAGGCGTGAATTTGACTAAGTGCCTAGGAGGATGTCCCTTTAAGAAGGCTGACCTGCTATGGTTCTCCACCCGGGTACGGAAAGCAAAATTTGTCCCTCTCCTCGCTGGAAGTCCAAAAAAAAGGTGTAAATTTGACTAAGTGCCTAGGAGGATGTCCCTTTAAGAAGGCCGACGTGCTATGGTCCTCCACCTGGGTCAGGAACGCAAAATTGTCCCTCTCCTCGCTGGAAGTCCAAAAAAAAGGTGTAAATTTGACTAAGTGCCTAGGAGGATGTCCCTTTAAGAAGGCCGACGTGCTATGGTCCTCCACCTGGGTCAGGAACGCAAAATTAGTCCCTCTCCTAGTTGGAAGTCATCAAAAAAAGGCGGAAATTTGACTAAGTGCCATCATTTTAGAGTACCAGGACTATAGCTGGGGAATTGGAGCCCTCTGGTGGACACTCGCTGCAAATGCACCCTGAATTAAACACATTATTTCCAGTTCTTTTGGTGTTCCCGGGGAATGAGAGGCCTTTTGTGGGCCAGAAAGAGTGGGGGACCCTTGGAGCCCCTATTTTCAGACAGTTTGGCTTATTTCGGTGACGCCGGGGCGTCCATCAGGTCTTCCCGGGGAATGAGAGGCCTTTTGTGGCCATATGTCAACAAAAGAGTGGGGAAATGGAGCCCTCCGGTGGACTCCCGCTGCAAATGCACCCCCCAAATTAAATACATTAATTCCAGGCCTTTTGGGGCCCTATATTCAGACGGTGTGTAGCCCTCCAGTGGACTCCCGCCTCCAATGCACCCCCCAAATTAAAGACATCACCCCCCAAATTAAAGGCATCATTTCCAGTTCTTTTGGGGCCCTATTTTCAGACAGTTTGGCGGATTTCCTTGACGCCGGGGAGTCCTACAGGTGTTCCCGGGGAATGAGAGGCCTTTTGTGGGCCAGAAAGAGTGGGGAACCCTTGGAGCCCCTATTTTCAGACAGTTTGGCTTATTTCGGTGACGCCGGGGCGTCCATCAGGTCTTCCCGGGGAATGAGAGGCCTTTTGTGGCCATATGTCAACAAAAGAGTGGGGAAATGGAGCCCTCCGGTGGACTCCCGCTGCAAATGCACCCCCCAAATTAAATACATTAATTCCAGGCCTTTTGGGGCCCTATATTCAGACGGTGTGGAGCCCTCCAGTGGACTCCCGCCTCCAATGCACCCCCATAATTATAGACATCACCCCCCAAATTAAACACATTATTTCCAGTTCTTTTGGGCCTCTATTTTCAGACGGTTTGGCGTATTTCCTTGACGCCGGGGAGTCCTACAGGTGTTCCCGGGGAATGAGAGGCCTTTTGTGGGCCAGAAAGAGTGGGGAACCCTTGGAGCCCCTATTTTCAGACAGTTTGCCGTATTTCGGTGACGCCGGGGCGTCCATCAGGTCT
The DNA here is from genome assembly GCF_033978685.3 of Nerophis lumbriciformis. NCBI lineage: Eukaryota > Metazoa > Chordata > Actinopteri > Syngnathiformes > Syngnathidae > Nerophis > Nerophis lumbriciformis. The sequence continues at coordinate 1,179 of NW_027316869.1, read as the reverse complement.
TCCCGGGGAATGTGAGGCCTTTCGTGGGCCATATTTTCAGACAGATTGGCCTGTTTCAGTGACGCCGAGGCGTCCATCAGGTCTTCCCGGGGAGTGTGAGGCCTTTTGGGGCCCTATTTTCAGACAGAAAAAAAAGAAAAGTAACCCTTACACTACAAAGGACAGCGGGGAAACGCCCCCCCAGCAAAGTCACAGGGGAAGTGGGGTAGACAAGTGGAGAGTGTCTGGGGAAAAGTCCACAAAATGATCAAAAATCACACCCAGGTACGAGTGCCACAAGTCCCGCCGCGTCCCACCCGAGTCCGAGGTGCCCCCCGCATGCCCAAAACGCACCCAGCAAAGGCGCACTGTGATTGGGAAGAAAAGTTGGGAAAGTGGGCAAAATTCCGGAAAATGACCAAAAACCACACCCAGGTTAGAGCCCCACACGTCCTGCAGTCGCACCCGAGTCCTGGGATGCCCAACATGTCCAAAAAAATCAAAAAAAAGCCCAAAAAATCAAAAAAATCCCCGGGCCGTATCTTGGACGCCGGCGTACCGCGTTCGGCCCTCGTGCCGTAGTTTGGCGACCGATTGTAAAAATTTGCCGCGAACGGCTAGTTTTTTTCCTTGGAGTAAATAGAGAGTAGATCCAGCAGAAAATATGCACTATAAACAAAGAGAGGGGGTTTGGAGGGGGGCAAAAACGCCCTCTTGGAACTTTTGCAGCAGCACACATCAAACTAGCGGGGAGAAGGCATGCATAGCAAAAGGCCACGAAATGATCCAAAATCACACCCAGGTTCGAGTCCCACAAGTCCCGCCGCGTTCCACCAGGGTTCCGGGGTGCCTGACATGTCCACGACGCACCCAGCAAAGGCGCACTGTGATTGGGAAGAAAAGTTGGGAAAGTGGGCAAAAGTCCCGAATTTTATCCAAAATTATACCCAGGTTCGAGTCCCACAAGTCCCGCCGCGTTCCACCAGTGTCTCGGGGTGCCTACAATGTCCACAACGCACCCAGCAAAGGCATCACACCCAGGTTCGAGTCCCACAAGTCCCGCCGCGTTCCACCAGGGTTCCGGGGTGCCTGACATGTCCACGACGCACCCAGCAAAGGCGCACTGTGATTGGGAAGAAAAGTTGGGAAAGTGGGCAAAAGTCCCGAATTTTATCCAAAATTATACCCAGGTTCGAGTCC
>NW_027316861.1:20000-26652 GCF_033978685.3 Nerophis lumbriciformis | reverse complement strand
ACAATGCCTAAGACGCACCCAGCAAAGGCGCACTGTGATTGGGAAGAAAAGTTGGGAAAGTGGGCAAAAGTCCCGAATTTGGTCCAAAATCACACCCAGGTTCGAGTCCCACAAGTCCCGCCGCGTTCCACCAGGGTTCCGGGGTGCCTACAATGTCCACAACGCACCCAGCAAAGGCGCACTGTGATTGGGAAGAAAAGTTGGGAAAGTGGGCAAAAGTCCCGAATTTGGTCCAAAATCACACCCAGGTTCGAGTCCCACAAGTCCCGCCGCGTTCCACCAGAGTGCCGGGGTGCCTACAATGTCCACAACTTACCCAGCAAAGGCGCACTGTGAGTGGGCAAGAAAAGTTGGGAAAGTGGGCAAAAGTCCCGAATTTGATCCAAAATTATACCCAGGTTAAGGTCCCACAAGTCCCGCCGCGTTCCACCAGAGTGCCGGGGTGCCTACAATGTCCACAACTTACCCAGCAAAGGCGCACTGTGATACATTATTTCCAGTTCTTTTGGTGTTCCCGGGGAATGAGAGGCCTTTTGTGGGCCAGAAAGAGTGGGGAACCCTTGGAGCCCCTATTTTCAGACAGTTTGGCTTATTTCGGTGACGCCGGGGCGTCCATCAGGTCTTCCCGGGGAATGAGAGGCCTTTTGTGGGCCAGAAAGAGTGGGGAACCCTTGGAGCCCCTATTTTCAGACAGTTTGGCTTATTTCGGTGACGCCGGGGCGTCCATCAGGTCTTCCCGGGGAATGAGAGGCCTTTTGTGGCCATATGTCAACAAAAGAGTGGGGAAATGGAGCCCTCCGGTGGACTCCCGCTGCAAATGCACCCCCCAAATTAAATACATTAATTCCAGGCCTTTTGGGGCCCTATATTCAGACGGTGTGGAGCCCTCCAGTGGACTCCCGCCTCCAATGCACCCCCATAATTATAGACATCACCCCCCAAATTAAACACATTATTTCCAGTTCTTTTGGGCCCCTATTTTCAGACGGTTTGGCGTATTTCCTTGACGCCGGGGAGTCCTACAGGTGTTCCCGGGGAATGAGAGGCCTTTTGTGGGCCAGAAAGAGTGGGGAACCCTTGGAGCCCCTATTTTCAGACAGTTTGCCGTATTTCGGTGACGCCGGGGCGTCCATCAGGTCTTCCCGGGGAATGTGAGGCCTTTCGTGGGCCATATTTTCAGACAGATTGGCCTGTTTCAGTGACGCCGAGGCGTCCATCAGGTCTTCCCGGGGAGTGTGAGGCCTTTTGGGGCCCTATTTTCAGACAGAAAAAAAAGAAAAGTAACCCTTACACTACAAAGGACAGCGGGGAAACGCCCCCCCAGCAAAGTCACAGGGGAAGTGGGGTAGACAAGTGGAGAGTGTCTGGGGAAAAGTCCACAAAATGATCAAAAATCACACCCAGGTACGAGTGCCACAAGTCCCGCCGCGTCCCACCCGAGTCCGAGGTGCCCCCCACATGCCCAAAACGCACCCAGCAAAGGCGCACTGTGAGTGGGGAAGAAAAGTTGGAAAAGTGGGCAAAAGTCCCGAATTTGATCCAAAATTATACCCAGGTTCGAGTCCCACAAGTCCCGCCGCGTTCCACCAGTGTCCCGGGGTGCCTACAATGTCCACAACGCACCCAGCAAAGGCGCACTGTGATTGGGAAGAAAAGTTGGGAAAGTGGGCAAAAGTCCCGAATTTGGTCCAAAATCACACCCAGGTTCGAGTCCCACAAGTCCCGCCGCGTTCCACCAGGGTTCCGGGGTGCCTACAATGTCCACAACGCACCCAGCAAAGGCGCACTGTGATTGGGAAGAAAAGTTGGGAAAGTGGGCAAAAGTCCGGAAAAATGACCAAAAACCACACCCAGGTTAGAGCCCCACACGTCCTGCAGTCGCACCCGAGTCCTGGGATGCCCAACATGTCCAAAAAAATCAAAAAAAGCCCAAAAAATCAAAAAAATCCCCGGGCCGTATCTTGGACGCCGGCGTACCGCGTTCGGCCCTCGTGCCGTAGTTTGGCGACCGATTGTAAAAATTTGCCGCGACCGGCTAGTTTTTTTCCTTGGAGTAAATAGAGAGTAGATCCAGCAGAAAATATGCACTATAAACAAAGAGAGGGAGTTTGGAGGGGGGCAAAAACGCCCTCTTGGAACTTAGTCCCGCCGCGTTCCACCAGGGTTCCGGGGTGCCTGACATGTCCACGACGCACCCAGCAAAGGCGCACTGTGATTGGGAAGAAAAGTTGGGAAAGTGGGCAAAAGTCCCAAATTTGATTCAAAATCACACCCAGGTTCGAGTCCCACAAGTCCCGCCGCGTTCCACCAGGGTTCCGGGGTGCCTGACATGTCCACGACGCACCCAGCAAAGGCGCACTGTGATTGGGAAGAAAAGTTGGGAAAGTGGGCAAAAGTCCCGAATTTGGTCCAAAATCACACCCAGGTTCGAGTCCCACAAGTCCCGCCGCGTTCCACCAGGGTTCCGGGGTGCCTACAATGTCCACAACGCACCCAGCAAAGGCGCACTGTGATTGGGAAGAAAAGTGGGCAAAAGTCCCGAATTTGGTCCAAAATCACACCCAGGTTCGAGTCCCACAAGTCCCGCCGCGTTCCACCAGTGTCTCGGGGTGCCTACAATGTCCACAACGCACCCAGCAAAGGCGCACTGTGATTGGGAAGAAAAGTTGGGAAAGTGGGCAAAAGTCCCGAATTTGGTCCAAAATCACACCCAGGTTCGAGTCCCACAAGTCCCGCCGCGTTCCACCAGTGTCTCGGGGTGCCTACAATGTCCACAACGCACCCAGCAAAGGCGCACTGTGATTGGGAAGAAAAGTTGGGAAAGTGGGCAAAAGTCCCGAATTTGGTCCAAAATCACACCCAGGTTCGAGTCCCACAAGTCCCGCCGCGTTCCACCAGTGTCTCGGGGTGCCTACAATGTCCACTACTTACCCAGCAAAGGCGCACTGTGAGTGGGAAGAAAAGTTGGGAAAGTGGGCAAAAGTCCCGAATTTGGTCCAAAATCACACCCAGGTTCGAGTCCCACAAGTCCCGCCGCGTTCCACCAGTGTCTCGGGGTGCCTACAATGTCCACAACTTACCCAGCAAAGGCGCACTGTGATTGGGAAGAAAAGTTGGGAAAGTGGGCAAAAGTCCCGAATTTGGTCCAAAATCACACCCAGGTTCGAGTCCCACAAGTCCCGCCGCGTTCCACCAGGGTTCCGGGGGTGCCTGGCATGTCCACAACTTACCCAGCAAAGGCGCACTGTGATTGGGAAGAAAAGTTGGGAAAGTGGGCAAAAGTCCCGAATTTGGTCCAAAATCACACCCAGGTTCGAGTCCCACAAGTCCTGCCGCGTTCCACCAGGGTCTCGGGGTGCCTACAATGTCCACAACGCACCCAGCAAAGGCGCACTGTGATTGGGAAGAAAAGTTGGGAAAGTGGGCAAAAGTCCCGAATTTGGTCCAAAATCACACCCAGGTTCGAGTCCCACAAGTCCCGCCGCGTTCCACCAGGGTTCCGGGGTGCCTACAATGTCCACAACGCACCCAGCAAAGGCGCACTGTGATTGGGAAGAAAAGTTGGGAAAGTGGGCAAAAGTCCCGAATTTGGTCCAAAATCACACCCAGGTTCGAGTCCCACAAGTCCCGCCGCGTTCCACCAGGGTTCCGGGGTGCCTACAATGTCCACAACTTACCCAGCAAAGGTGCACTGTGATTGGGAAGAAAAGTTGGGAAAGTGGGCAAAAGTCCCGCATTTGGTCCAAAATCACACCCAGGTTCGAGTCCCACAAGTCCCGCCGCGTTCCACCAGTGTTCCGGGGTGCCTACAATGCCTAAGACGCACCCAGCAAAGGCGCACTGTGATTGGGAAGAAAAGTTGGGAAAGTGGGCAAAAGTCCCGAATTTGGTCCAAAATCACACCCAGGTTCGAGTCCCACAAGTCCCGCCGCGTTCCACCAGTGTTCCGGGGTGCCTACAATGCCTAAGACGCACCCAGCAAAGGCGCACTGTGATTGGGAAGAAAAGTTGGGAAAGTGGGCAAAAGTCCCGAATTTGGTCCAAAATCACACCCAGGTTCGAGTCCCACAAGTCCCGCCGCGTTCCACCAGTGTCTCGGGGTGCCTACAATGTCCACAACTTACCCAGCAAAGGCGCACTGTGAATGGGAAGAAAAGTTGGGAAAGTGGGCAAAAGTCCCGAATTTGGTCCAAAATCACACCCAGGTTCGAGTCCCACAAGTCCCGCCGCGTTCCACCAGGGTTCCGGGGTGCCTACAATGTCCACAACGCACCCAGCAAAGGCGCACTGTGATTGGGAAGAAAAGTTGGGAAAGTGGGCAAAAGTCCCGAATTTGGTCCAAAATCACACCCAGGTTCGAGTCCCACAAGTCCCGCCGCGTTCCACCAGGGTTCCGGGGTGCCTACAATGTCCACAACGCACCCAGCAAAGGCGCACTGTGAGTGGGAAGAAAAGTTGGGAAAGTGGGCAAAAGTCCCGAATTTGGTCCAAAATCACACCCAGGTTCGAGTCCCACAAGTCCCGCCGCGTTCCACCAGGGTCTCGGGGTGCCTACAATGTCCACAACGCACCCAGCAAAGGCGCACTGTGATTGGGAAGAAAAGTTGGGAAAGTGGGCAAAAGTCCCGAATTTGGTCCAAAATCACACCCAGGTTCGAGTCCCACAAGTCCCGCCGCGTTCCACCAGTGTCTCGGGGTGCCTACAATGTCCACGACGCACCCAGCAAAGGCGCACTGTGATTGGGAAGAAAAGTTGGGAAAGTGGGCAAAAGTCCCGAATTTGGTCCAAAGTCACACCCAGGTTCGAGTCCCACAAGTCCCGCCGCGTTCCACCAGGGTTCCGGGGTGCCTACAATGTCCACAACTTACCCAGCAAAGGCGCACTGTGATTGGGAAGAAAAGTTGGGAAAGTGGGCAAAAGTCCCGAATTTGATCCAAAATTATGCCCGGGTTGGAGTACCACGAGTCCGGCCGCGTTCCACCGGTGTCCCGGGGGTGCCTGGCATGTCCACAACTTACCCAGCAAAGGCGCACTGTGATTGGGAAGAAAAGTTGGGAAAGTGGGCAAAAGTCCCGAATTTGATCCAAAATTATGCCCGGGTTGGAGTACCACGAGTCCGGCCGCGTTCCACCGGTGTCCCGGGGGTGCCTGGCATGTCCACAACTTACCCAGCAAAGGCGCACTGTGATTGGGAAGAAAAGTTGGGAAAGTGGGCAAAAGTCCCGAATTTGATCCAATATTATGCCCGGGTTGGAGTACCACGAGTCCGGCCGCGTTCCACCGGTGTCCCGGGGGTGCCTGCCATGTCCACAACTTACCCAGCAAAGGCGCACTGTGATTCAGAAGAAAAGTTGGGAAAGTGGGGAAAAAAAGGACCGGGAAATATCCAAAATTATGCCCGGGTTGGAGTACCACGAGTCCGGCCGCGTTCCACCGGTGTCCCGGGGGTGCCTGGCACGTCCACAACTTACCCAGCAAAGGCGCACTGTCAGTGGGGAAGACCAAACATGTCTCGGATTTTTTCCAAGTACCTTAACGAGAGAGGCTAAAAAGCACCTGTTTTTACCTTCTCTCGTTGTTGTACTTAGAAAAAAAACGAGAAAATAAAAAATCTGGGTTTTTTTCTAAGTACCTTAACGAGAGAGGCTAAAAAAAACCATTTTTTACCTTCTCTCGTTGTTGTACTTAGAAAAAAAACGAGAAAAAAAATTTTCCCCATTCATTTCAATGGGAGTTCATTTTTTTTTGGGGATTTTTTCTAAGTACCTTAACGAGAGAGGCTTAATTTTTCACCTACTTTTTACCTTCTCTCGATTTTTCGTTTTTTACCTGGTCGACCAAAACACCTCCATCTCGTTACTATGTGCACCATGTCTGACAGGCTGAAATCACAGGGAACGCGTCCGAGTCAAAGTGAGCTATTTTCGGACACAAATATGGTGTTTTTCCCCTCTATCCTCTGGTTCTTTTTTCAAACTGATCTTCCAGCATCTGAGCGACAGGGGCTCATGCAGACACCTGTGTCCGCCCGAGGGGCGCCTTCCCGGACACATATATGGTGCTTCCCCCCTCTTTACCCCGGTCCTTTTTCAAACTGATCTTCCAGCATCTGAGCGACAGGGGCTCATGCAGACACCTGTGTCCGCCCGAGGGGCGCCTTCCCGGACACATATATGGTGCTTCCCCCCTCTTTACCCCGGTCCTTTTTCAAACTGATCTTCCAGCATCTGAGCGACAGGGGCTCATGCAGACACCTGTGTCCGCCCGAGGGGCGCCTTCCCGGACACATATATGGTGCTTTCCCCCTCTTTACCCCGGTCCTTTTTCAAACTGCTCTTCCAGCATCTGAGCGACAGGGGCTCATGCAGACACCTGTGTCCGCCTAAGGGGCGCTGTTTCGGACACATTTTCAACTTTTCCCGCATGAATGAAATCCTGGAACTGATTCCACCCAGGTACTTAGGACTTCCAGGGCTTGAGCGACAGGGGCTCTGTCCGGAGCGTGTGTCCGCCTAGGGGGCGCTGTCCCGGACACATTTTCAACTTTTCCCGCATGAATGAAATCCTGGAACTGATTCCACCCAGGTACTTAGGACTTCCAGGGCTTGAGCGACAGGGGCTCATGCAGACACCTGTGTCCGCCTAAGGGGC
>NW_027316861.1:0-7500 GCF_033978685.3 Nerophis lumbriciformis | reverse complement strand
ATTAAAGACATTATTTCCAGTTCTTTTGGGGCCCTATTTTCAGGCGTAAATTTGACTAAGTGTCTAGGGGCATGTCCCTTTAAGAAGGCCGACCTGCTATGGTTCTCCACCTGGGTCTGGAACGCCAAATTAGTCCCTCTCCTCGCTGGAAGTCCAAAAAAAAGGCGTGAATTTGACTAAGTGCCTAGGAGGATGTCCCTTTAAGAAGGCCGACGTGCTATGGTTCTCCACCTGGGTCAGGAAAGCAAAATTGTCCCTCTCCTCGCTGGAAGTCCAAAAAAAAGGCGTGAATTTGACTAAGTGCCTAGGAGCATTTCCCTTTAAGAAGGCCGACCTGCTATGGTTCTCCACCTGGGTACGGAACGCCAAATTAGTCCCTCTCCTCGCTGGAAGTCCAAAAAAAAGGCGTAAATTTGACTAAGTGCCTAGGAGGATGTCCCTTTAAGAAGGCCGACCTGCTATGGTTCTCCACCTGGGTACGGAACGCCAAATTAGTCCCTCTCCTCGCTGGAAGTCCAAAAAAAAGGTGTAAATTTGACTAAGTGCCTAGGAGGATGTCCCCTTAAGAAGGCCGACGTCCCTTGGTTCTCCACCTGGGTACAGAACGCCAAATTAGTCCCTCTCCTAGCTGGAAGTCCAAAAAAAAAGGCGTGAATTTGACTAAGTGTCATTATTTTAGAGTACCAGGCCTCTATAGAAAAGTTTGGTTTTTTGTCTATGTGTCATCATTTTAGAGTACCAGGGCTCTATAGAAAAGTTTGGTAAATTTGACTAAGTGTCTAGGAGCATTTCCCTTTAAGAAGGCCGACGTGCTATGGTCCTCCACCTGGGTCAGGAACGCAAAATTGTCCCTCTCCTCGCTGGAAGTCCAAAAAAAAAGGCGTGAATTTGACTAAGTGTCTAGGAGGATGTCCCCTTAAGAAGGCCGACGTGCCTTGGTTCTCTACCTGGGTACGGAACGCCAAATTAGTCCCTCTCCTCGCTGGAAGTCCAAAAAAAAAGGTGTAAATTTGACTAAGTGCCTAGGAGCATGTCCCTTTAAGAAGGCCGACCTGCTATGGTTCTCCACCTGGGTCAGGAACGCCAAATTGTCCCTCTCCTCGCTGGAAGTCCAAAAAAAAGGCGTGAATTTGACTAAGTGCCTAGGAGGATGTCCCTTTAAGAAGGCCGACGTGCTATGGTTCTCCACCTGGGTCAGGAAAGCAAAATTGTCCCTCTCCTCGCTGGAAGTCCAAAAAAAAGGCGTGAATTTGACTAAGTGCCTAGGAGCATTTCCCTTTAAGAAGGCCGACGTGCTATGGTTCTCCACCCGGGTACGGAAAGCAAAATTAGTCCCTCTCCTCGCTGGAAGTCCAAAAAAAAGGCGTGAATTTGACTAAGTGCCTAGGAGGATGTCCCTTTAAGAAGGCCGACGTGCTATGGTTCTCCACCCGGGTACGGAAAGCAAAATTAGCCCCTCTCCTCGCTGGAAGTCCAAAAAAAAGGCGTGAATTTGACTAAGTGCCTAGGAGGATGTCCCTTTAAGAAGGCCGACGTGCTATGGTTCTCCACCTGGGTACGGAAGGCCAAATTAGCCCCTCTCCTCGCTGGAAGTCCAAAAAAAAGGCGGAAATTTGACTAAGTGCCTAGGAGCATTTCCCTTTAAGAAGGCCGACCTGCTATGGTTCTCCACCCGGGTCCGGAACTCAAAATTAGTCCCTCTCCTAGTTGGAAGTCATCAAAAAAAGGCGGAAATTTGACTAAGTGCCATCATTTTAGAGTACCAGGACTATAGCTGGGGAATTGGAGCCCTCTGGTGGACACTCGCTGCAAATGCACCCTGAATTAAACACATTATTTCCAGTTCTTTTGGTGTTCCCGGGGAATGAGAGGCCTTTTGTGGGCCAGAAAGAGTGGGGGACCCTTGGAGCCCCTATTTTCAGACAGTTTGGCTTATTTCGGTGACGCCGGGGCGTCCATCAGGTCTTCCCGGGGAATGAGAGGCCTTTTGTGGCCATATGTCAACAAAAGAGTGGGGAAATGGAGCCCTCCGGTGGACTCCCGCTGCAAATGCACCCCCCAAATTAAATACATTAATTCCAGGCCTTTTGGGGCCCTATATTCAGACGGTGTGTAGCCCTCCAGTGGACTCCCGCCTCCAATGCACCCCCCAAATTAAAGACATCACCCCCCAAATTAAAGGCATCATTTCCAGTTCTTTTGGGGCCCTATTTTCAGACAGTTTGGCGGATTTCCTTGACGCCGGGGAGTCCTACAGGTGTTCCCGGGGAATGAGAGGCCTTTTGTGGGCCAGAAAGAGTGGGGAACCCTTGGAGCCCCTATTTTCAGACAGTTTGGCTTATTTCGGTGACGCCGGGGCGTCCATCAGGTCTTCCCGGGGAATGAGAGGCCTTTTGTGGCCATATGTCAACAAAAGAGTGGGGAAATGGAGCCCTCCGGTGGACTCCCGCTGCAAATGCACCCCCCAAATTAAAGACATTAATTCCAGGCCTTTTGGGGCCCTATATTCAGACGGTGTGGAGCCCTCCAGTGGACTCCCGCCTCCAATGCACCCCCATAATTATAGACATCACCCCCCAAATTAAACACATTATTTCCAGTTCTTTTGGGCCCCTATTTTCAGACGGTTTGGCGTATTTCCTTGACGCCGGGGAGTCCTACAGGTGTTCCCGGGGAATGAGAGGCCTTTTGTGGGCCAGAAATAGTGGGGAACCCTTGGAGCCCCTATTTTCAGACAGTTTGCCGTATTTCGGTGACGCCGGGGCGTCCGTCAGGTCTTCCCGGGGAATGTGAGGCCTTTCGTGGGCCATATTTTCAGACAGATTGGCCTGTTTCAGTGACGCCGAGGCGTCCATCAGGTCTTCCCGGGGAGTGTGAGGCCTTTTGGGGCCCTATTTTCAGACAGAAAAAAAAGAAAAGTAACCCTTACACTACAAAGGACAGCGGGGAAACGCCCCCCCAGCAAAGTCACAGGGGAAGTGGGGTAGACAAGTGGAGAGTGTCTGGGGAAAAGTCCACAAAATGATCAAAAATCACACACAGGTACGAGTGCCACAAGTCCCGCCGCGTCCCACCCGAGTCCGAGGTGCCCCCCACATGCCCAAAACGCACCCAGCAAAGGCGCACTGTGATTGGGAAGAAAAGTTGGAAAAGTGGGCAAAAGTCCGGAAAAATGACCAAAAACCACACCCAGGTTAGAGCCCCACACGTCCTGCAGTCGCACCCGAGTCCTGGGATGCCCAACATGTCCAAAAAAATCAAAAAAAGCCCAAAAAATCAAAAAAAATCCCCGGGCCGTATCTTGGACGCCGGCGTACCGCGTTCGGCCCTCGTGCCGTAGTTTGGCGACCGATTGTAAAAATTTGCCGCGACCGGCTAGTTTTTTTCCTTGGAGTAAATAGAGAGTAGATCCAGCAGAAAATATGCACTATAAACAAAGAGAGGGAGTTTGGAGGGGGGCAAAAACGCCCTCTTGGAACTTAGTCCCGCCGCGTTCCACCAGGGTTCCGGGGTGCCTGACATGTCCACGACGCACCCAGCAAAGGCGCACTGTGATTGGGAAGAAAAGTTGGGAAAGTGGGCAAAAGTCCCAAATTTGATTCAAAATCACACCCAGGTTCGAGTCCCACAAGTCCCGCCGCGTTCCACCAGGGTTCCGGGGTGCCTGACATGTCCACGACGCACCCAGCAAAGGCGCACTGTGATTGGGAAGAAAAGTTGGGAAAGTGGGCAAAAGTCCCGAATTTGGTCCAAAATCACACCCAGGTTCGAGTCCCACAAGTCCCGCCGCGTTCCACCAGGGTTCCGGGGTGCCTACAATGTCCACAACGCACCCAGCAAAGGCGCACTGTGATTGGGAAGAAAAGTGGGCAAAAGTCCCGAATTTGGTCCAAAATCACACCCAGGTTCGAGTCCCACAAGTCCCGCCGCGTTCCACCAGTGTCTCGGGGTGCCTACAATGTCCACAACGCACCCAGCAAAGGCGCACTGTGATTGGGAAGAAAAGTTGGGAAAGTGGGCAAAAGTCCCGAATTTGGTCCAAAATCACACCCAGGTTCGAGTCCCACAAGTCCCGCCGCGTTCCACCAGTGTCTCGGGGTGCCTACAATGTCCACAACGCACCCAGCAAAGGCGCACTGTGATTGGGAAGAAAAGTTGGGAAAGTGGGCAAAAGTCCCGAATTTGGTCCAAAATCACACCCAGGTTCGAGTCCCACAAGTCCCGCCGCGTTCCACCAGGGTTCCGGGGTGCCTACAATGTCCACAACGCACCCAGCAAAGGCGCACTGTGATTGGGAAGAAAAGTTGGGAAAGTGGGCAAAAGTCCCTAATTTGGTCCAAAATCACACCCAGGTTCGAGTCCCACAAGTCCCGCCGCGTTCCACCAGGGTTCCGGGGTGCCTACAATGTCCACAACGCACCCAGCAAAGGCGCACTGTGATTGGGAAGAAAAGTTGGGAAAGTGGGCAAAAGTCCCGAATTTGGTCCAAAATCACACCCAGGTTCGAGTCCCACAAGTCCCGCCGCGTTCCACCAGGGTTCCGGGGTGCCTACAATGTCCACAACGCACCCAGCAAAGGCGCACTGTGATTGGGAAGAAAAGTTGGGAAAGTGGGCAAAAGTCCCGAATTTGGTCCAAAATCACACCCAGGTTCGAGTCCCACAAGTCCCGCCGCGTTCCACCAGGGTTCCGGGGTGCCTACAATGTCCACAACTTACCCAGCAAAGGCGCACTGTGATTGGGAAGAAAAGTTGGGAAAGTGGGCAAAAATCCCGAATTTGGTCCAAAATCACACCCAGGTTCGAGTCCCACAAGTCCCGCCGCGTTCCACCAGTGTTCCGGGGTGCCTACAATGCCTAAGACGCACCCAGCAAAGGCGCACTGTGATTGGGAAGAAAAGTTGGGAAAGTGGGCAAAAGTCCCGAATTTGGTCCAAAATCACACCCAGGTTCGAGTCCCACAAGTCCCGCCGCGTTCCACCAGGGTTCCGGGGTGCCTACAATGTCCACAACGCACCCAGCAAAGGCGCACTGTGATTGGGAAGAAAAGTTGGGAAAGTGGGCAAAAGTCCCGAATTTGGTCCAAAATCACACCCAGGTTCGAGTCCCACAAGTCCCGCCGCGTTCCACCAGAGTGCCGGGGTGCCTACAATGTCCACAACTTACCCAGCAAAGGCGCACTGTGAGTGGGCAAGAAAAGTTGGGAAAGTGGGCAAAAGTCCCGAATTTGATCCAAAATTATACCCAGGTTAAGGTCCCACAAGTCCCGCCGCGTTCCACCAGAGTGCCGGGGTGCCTACAATGTCCACAACTTACCCAGCAAAGGCGCACTGTGATACATTATTTCCAGTTCTTTTGGTGTTCCCGGGGAATGAGAGGCCTTTTGTGGGCCAGAAAGAGTGGGGAACCCTTGGAGCCCCTATTTTCAGACAGTTTGGCTTATTTCGGTGACGCCGGGGCGTCCATCAGGTCTTCCCGGGGAATGAGAGGCCTTTTGTGGGCCAGAAAGAGTGGGGAACCCTTGGAGCCCCTATTTTCAGACAGTTTGGCTTATTTCGGTGACGCCGGGGCGTCCATCAGGTCTTCCCGGGGAATGAGAGGCCTTTTGTGGCCATATGTCAACAAAAGAGTGGGGAAATGGAGCCCTCCGGTGGACTCCCGCTGCAAATGCACCCCCCAAATTAAATACATTAATTCCAGGCCTTTTGGGGCCCTATATTCAGACGGTGTGGAGCCCTCCAGTGGACTCCCGCCTCCAATGCACCCCCATAATTATAGACATCACCCCCCAAATTAAACACATTATTTCCAGTTCTTTTGGGCCCCTATTTTCAGACGGTTTGGCGTATTTCCTTGACGCCGGGGAGTCCTACAGGTGTTCCCGGGGAATGAGAGGCCTTTTGTGGGCCAGAAAGAGTGGGGAACCCTTGGAGCCCCTATTTTCAGACAGTTTGCCGTATTTCGGTGACGCCGGGGCGTCCATCAGGTCTTCCCGGGGAATGTGAGGCCTTTCGTGGGCCATATTTTCAGACAGATTGGCCTGTTTCAGTGACGCCGAGGCGTCCATCAGGTCTTCCCGGGGAGTGTGAGGCCTTTTGGGGCCCTATTTTCAGACAGAAAAAAAAGAAAAGTAACCCTTACACTACAAAGGACAGCGGGGAAACGCCCCCCCAGCAAAGTCACAGGGGAAGTGGGGTAGACAAGTGGAGAGTGTCTGGGGAAAAGTCCACAAAATGATCAAAAATCACACCCAGGTACGAGTGCCACAAGTCCCGCCGCGTCCCACCCGAGTCCGAGGTGCCCCCCACATGCCCAAAACGCACCCAGCAAAGGCGCACTGTGAGTGGGGAAGAAAAGTTGGAAAAGTGGGCAAAAGTCCCGAATTTGATCCAAAATTATACCCAGGTTCGAGTCCCACAAGTCCCGCCGCGTTCCACCAGTGTCCCGGGGTGCCTACAATGTCCACAACGCACCCAGCAAAGGCGCACTGTGATTGGGAAGAAAAGTTGGGAAAGTGGGCAAAAGTCCCGAATTTGGTCCAAAATCACACCCAGGTTCGAGTCCCACAAGTCCCGCCGCGTTCCACCAGGGTTCCGGGGTGCCTACAATGTCCACAACGCACCCAGCAAAGGCGCACTGTGATTGGGAAGAAAAGTTGGGAAAGTGGGCAAAAGTCCGGAAAAATGACCAAAAACCACACCCAGGTTAGAGCCCCACACGTCCTGCAGTCGCACCCGAGTCCTGGGATGCCCAACATGTCCAAAAAAATCAAAAAAAGCCCAAAAAATCAAAAAAATCCCCGGGCCGTATCTTGGACGCCGGCGTACCGCGTTCGGCCCTCGTGCCGTAGTTTGGCGACCGATTGTAAAAATTTGCCGCGACCGGCTAGTTTTTTTCCTTGGAGTAAATAGAGAGTAGATCCAGCAGAAAATATGCACTATAAACAAAGAGAGGGAGTTTGGAGGGGGGCAAAAACGCCCTCTTGGAACTTAGTCCCGCCGCGTTCCACCAGGGTTCCGGGGTGCCTGACATGTCCACGACGCACCCAGCAAAGGCGCACTGTGATTGGGAAGAAAAGTTGGGAAAGTGGGCAAAAGTCCCAAATTTGATTCAAAATCACACCCAGGTTCGAGTCCCACAAGTCCCGCCGCGTTCCACCAGGGTTCCGGGGTGCCTGACATGTCCACGACGCACCCAGCAAAGGCGCACTGTGATTGGGAAGAAAAGTTGGGAAAGTGGGCAAAAGTCCCGAATTTGGTCCAAAATCACACCCAGGTTCGAGTCCCACAAGTCCCGCCGCGTTCCACCAGGGTTCCGGGGTGCCTACAATGTCCACAACGCACCCAGCAAAGGCGCACTGTGATTGGGAAGAAAAGTGGGCAAAAGTCCCGAATTTGGTCCAAAATCACACCCAGGTTCGAGTCCCACAAGTCCCGCCGCGTTCCACCAGTGTCTCGGGGTGCCTACAATGTCCACAACGCACCCAGCAAAGGCGCACTGT
>NW_027316858.1:17500-26819 GCF_033978685.3 Nerophis lumbriciformis | reverse complement strand
TTTTGGACCAAATTCGGGACTTTTGCCCACTTTCCCAACTTTTCTTCCCAATCACAGTGCGCCTTTGCTGGGTGCGTTGTGGACATTGTAGGCACCCCGGAACCCTGGTGGAACGCGGCGGGACTTGTGGGACTCGAACCTGGGTGTGATTTTGGACCAAATTCGGGACTTTTGCCCACTTTCCCAACTTTTCTTCCCAATCACAGTGCGCCTTTGCTGGGTGAGTTGTGGACATTGTAGGCACCCCGGAACCCTGGTGGAACGCGGCGGGACTTGTGGGACTCGAACCTGGGTGTGATTTTGGACCAAATTCGGGACTTTTGCCCACTTTCCCAACTTTTCTTCCCAATCACAGTGCGCCTTTGCTGGGTGCGTTGTGGACATTGTAGGCACCCCGGAACCCTGGTGGAACGCGGCGGGACTTGTGGGACTCGAACCTGGGTGTGATTTTGGACCAAATTCGGGACTTTTGCCCACTTTCCCAACTTTTCTTCCCAATCACAGTGCGCCTTTGCTGGGTGCGTTGTGGACATTGTAGGCACCCCGGAACCCTGGTGGAACGCGGCGGGACTTGTGGGACTCGAACCTGGGTGTGATTTTGGACCAAATTCGGGACTTTTGCCCACTTTCCCAACTTTTCTTCCCAATCACAGTGCGCCTTTGCTGGGTGCGTTGTGGACATTGTAGGCGCCCCGGAACCCTGGTGGAACGCGGCGGGACTTGTGGGACTCGAACCTGGGTGTGATTTTGGACCAAATTCGGGACTTTTGCCCACTTTCCCAACTTTTCTTCCCAATCACAGTGCACCTTTGCTGGGTGCGTCGTGGACATGTCAGGCACCCCGGAACCCTGGTGGAACGCGGCGGGACTTGTGGGACTCGAACCTGGGTGTGATGCCTTTGCTGGGTGCGTTGTGGACATTGTAGGCACCCCGAGACACTGGTGGAACGCGGCGGGACTTGTGGGACTCGAACCTGGGTATAATTTTGGATAAAATTCGGGACTTTTGCCCACTTTCCCAACTTTTCTTCCCAATCACAGTGCGCCTTTGCTGGGTGCGTCGTGGACATGTCAGGCACCCCGGAACCCTGGTGGAACGCGGCGGGACTTGTGGGACTCGAACCTGGGTGTGATTTTGGATCATTTCGTGGCCTTTTGCTATGCATGCCTTCTCCCCGCTAGTTTGATGTGTGCTGCTGCAAAAGTTCCAAGAGGGCGTTTTTGCCCCCCTCCAAACCCCCTCTCTTTGTTTATAGTGCATATTTTCTGCTGGATCTACTCTCTATTTACTCCAAGGAAAAAAACTAGCCGGTCGCGGCAAATTTTTACAATCGGTCGCCAAACTACGGCACGAGGGCCGAACGCGGTACGCCGGCGTCCAAGATACGGCCCGGGGATTTTTTTGATTTTTTGGGCTTTTTTTGATTTTTTTGGACATGTTGGGCATCCCAGGACTCGGGTGCGACTGCAGGACGTGTGGGGCTCTAACCTGGGTGTGGTTTTTGGTCATTTTTCCGGACTTTTGCCCACTTTTCCAACTTTTCTTCCCCACTCACAGTGCGCCTTTGCTGGGTGCGTTTTGGGCATGTGGGGGGCACCTCGGACTCGGGTGGGACGCGGCGGGACTTGTGGCACTCGTACCTGGGTGTGATTTTTGATCATTTTGTGGACTTTTCCCCAGACACTCTCCACTTGTCTACCCCACTTCCCCTGTGACTTTGCTGGGGGGGCGTTTCCCCGCTGTCCTTTGTAGTGTAAGGGTTACTTTTCTTTTTTTTCCTGTCTGAAAATAGGGCCCCAAAAGGCCTCACACTCCCCGGGAAGACCTGATGGACGCCTCGGCGTCACTGAAACAGGCCAATCTGTCTGAAAATATGGCCCACGAAAGGCCTCACATTCCCCGGGAAGACCTGACGGACGCCCCGGCGTCACCGAAATACGGCAAACTGTCTGAAAATAGGGGCTCCAAGTGTTCCCCACTATTTCTGGCCCACAAAAGGCCTCTCATTCCCCGGGAACACCTGTAGGACTCCCCGGCGTCAAGGAAATACGCCAAACCGTCTGAAAATAGGGGCCCAAAAGAACTGGAAATAATGTGTTTAATTTGGGGGGTGATGTCTATAATTATGGGGGTGCATTGGAGGCGGGAGTCCACTGGAGGGCTCCACACCGTCTGAATATAGGGCCCCAAAAGGCCTGGAATTAATGTATTTAATTTGGGGGGTGCATTTGCAGCGGGAGTCCACCGGAGGGCTCCATTTCCCCACTCTTTTGTTGACATATGGCCACAAAAGGCCTCTCATTCCCCGGGAAGACCTGATGGACGCCCCGGCGTCACCGAAATAAGCCAAACTGTCTGAAAATAGGGGCTCCAAGGGTTCCCCACTCTTTCTGGCCCACAAAAGGCCTCTCATTCCCCGGGAACACCTGTAGGACTCCCCGGCGTCAAGGAAATACGCCAAACCGTCTGAAAATAGGGGCCCAAAAGAACTGGAAATAATGTGTTTAATTTGGGGGGTGATGTCTATAATTATGGGGGTGCATTGGAGGCGGGAGTCCACTGGAGGGCTCCACACCGTCTGAATATAGGGCCCCAAAAGGCCTGGAATTAATGTCTTTAATTTGGGGGGTGCATTTGCAGCGGGAGTCCACCGGAGGGCTCCATTTCCCCACTCTTTTGTTGACATATGGCCACAAAAGGCCTCTCATTCCCCGGGAAGACCTGATGGACGCCCCGGCGTCACCGAAATAAGCCAAACTGTCTGAAAATAGGGGCTCCAAGGGTTCCCCACTCTTTCTGGCCCACAAAAGGCCTCTCATTCCCCGGGAACACCTGTAGGACTCCCCGGCGTCAAGGAAATACGCCAAACCGTCTGAAAATAGGGGCCCAAAAGAACTGGAAATAATGTGTTTAATTTGGGGGGTGATGTCTATAATTATGGGGGTGCATTGGAGGCGGGAGTCCACTGGAGGGCTCCACACCGTCTGAATATAGGGCCCCAAAAGGCCTGGAATTAATGTATTTAATTTGGGGGGTGCATTTGCAGCGGGAGTCCACCGGAGGGCTCCATTTCCCCACTCTTTTGTTGACATATGGCCACAAAAGGCCTCTCATTCCCCGGGAAGACCTGATGGACGCCCCGGCGTCACCGAAATAAGCCAAACTGTCTGAAAATAGGGGCTCCAAGGGTTCCCCACTCTTTCTGGCCCACAAAAGGCCTCTCATTCCCCGGGAACACCTGTAGGACTCCCCGGCGTCAAGGAAATACGCCAAACCGTCTGAAAATAGGGGCCCAAAAGAACTGGAAATAATGTGTTTAATTTGGGGGGTGATGTCTATAATTATGGGGGTGCATTGGAGGCGGGAGTCCACTGGAGGGCTCCACACCGTCTGAATATAGGGCCCCAAAAGGCCTGGAATTAATGTATTTAATTTGGGGGGTGCATTTGCAGCGGGAGTCCACCGGAGGGCTCCATTTCCCCACTCTTTTGTTGACATATGGCCACAAAAGGCCTCTCATTCCCCGGGAAGACCTGATGGACGCCCCGGCGTCACCGAAATAAGCCAAACTGTCTGAAAATAGGGGCTCCAAGGGTTCCCCACTCTTTCTGGCCCACAAAAGGCCTCTCATTCCCCGGGAACACCTGTAGGACTCCCCGGCGTCAAGGAAATCCGCCAAACTGTCTGAAAATAGGGCCCCAAAAGAACTGGAAATGATGCCTTTAATTTGGGGGGTGATGTCTTTAATTTGGGGGGTGCATTGGAGGCGGGAGTCCACTGGAGGGCTACACACCGTCTGAATATAGGGCCCCAAAAGGCCTGGAATTAATGTATTTAATTTGGGGGGTGCATTTGCAGCGGGAGTCCACCGGAGGGCTCCATTTCCCCACTCTTTTGTTGACATATGGCCACAAAAGGCCTCTCATTCCCCGGGAAGACCTGATGGACGCCCCGGCGTCACCGAAATAAGCCAAACTGTCTGAAAATAGGGGCTCCAAGGGTCCCCCACTCTTTCTGGCCCACAAAAGGCCTCTCATTCCCCGGGAACACCAAAAGAACTGGAAATAATGTGTTTAATTCAGGGTGCATTTGCAGCGAGTGTCCAGCAGAGGGCTCCAATTCCCCAGCTATAGTCCTGGTACTCTAAAATGATGGCACTTAGTCAAATTTCCGCCTTTTTTTGATGACTTCCAACTAGGAGAGGGACTAATTTTGAGTTCCGGACCCGGGTGGAGAACCATAGCAGGTCGGCCTTCTTAAAGGGAAATGCTCCTAGGCACTTAGTCAAATTTACGCCTTTTTTTTGGACTTCCAGCGAGGAGAGGGACTAATTTTGCTTTCCGTACCCGGGTGGAGAACCATAGCAGGTCAGCCTTCTTAAAGGGACATCCTCCTAGGCACTTAGTCAAATTTCCGCCTTTTTTTTGGACTTCCAGCGAGGAGAGGGACTAATTTTGCTTTCCGCACCCGGGTGGAGAACCATAGCAGGTCAGCCTTCTTAAAGGGACATCCTCCTAGGCACTTAGTCAAATTTACGCCTTTTTTTTGGACTTCCAGCGAGGAGAGGGACTAATTTTGCTTTCCGTACCCGGGTGGAGAACCATAGCACGTCGGCCTTCTTAAAGGGAAATGCTCCTAGGCACTTAGTCAAATTCACGCCTTTTTTTTGGACTTCCAGCGAGGAGAGGGACAATTTGGCGTTCCTGACCCAGGTGGAGAACCATAGCAGGTCGGCCTTCTTAAAGGGAAATGCTCCTAGACACTTAGTCAAATTTACACCTTTTTTTTTTGGACTTCCAGCGAGGAGAGGGACAATTTTGCTTTCCTGACCCAGGTGGAGAACCATAGCACGTCGGCCTTCTTAAAGGGACATCCTCCTAGGCACTTAGTCAAATTCACGCCTTTTTTTTGGACTTCCAGCGAGGAGAGGGACAATTTGGCGTTCCTGACCCAGGTGGAGAACCATAGCAGGTCGGCCTTCTTAAAGGGACATGCTCCTAGACACTTAGTCAAATTCACGCCTTTTTTTTTGGACTTCCAGCTAGGAGAGGGACTAATTTGGCGTTCCGTACCCAGGTGGAGAACCATAGCAGGTCGGCCTTCTTAAAGGGAAATGCTCCTAGACACTTAGTCAAATTTACCAAACTTTTCTATAGAGCCCTGGTACTCTAAAATGATGACACATAGACAAAAAACCAAACTTTTCTATAGAGGCCTGGTACTCTAAAATAATGACACTTAGTCAAATTTCCGCCTTTTTTTGACTACTTCCAGCTAGGAGAGGGACTAATTTGGCGTTCCGTACCCAGGTGGAGAACCAAGGGACGTCGGCCTTCTTAAAGGGACATCCTCCTAGACACTTAGTCAAATTCACGCCTTTTTTTTTGGACTTCCAGCTAGGAGAGGGACTAATTTGGCGTTCCGTACCCAGGTGGAGAACCATAGCACGTCGGCCTTCTTAAAGGGAAATGCTCCTAGGCACTTAGTCAAATTCACGCCTTTTTTTTGGACTTCCAGCGAGGAGAGGGACAATTTTGCTTTCCTGACCCAGGTGGAGAACCATAGCACGTCGGCCTTCTTAAAGGGACATCCTCCTAGGCACTTAGTCAAATTCACGCCTTTTTTTTGGACTTCCAGCGAGGAGAGGGACAATTTTGCTTTCCTGACCCAGGTGGAGAACCATAGCACGTCGGCCTTCTTAAAGGGAAATGCTCCTAGGCACTTAGTCAAATTCACGCCTTTTTTTTGGACTTCCAGCGAGGAGAGGGACTAATTTGGCGTTCCAGACCCAGGTGGAGAACCATAGCACGTCGGCCTTCTTAAAGGGACATCCTCCTAGGCACTTAGTCAAATTTACGCCTTTTTTTTGGACTTCCAGCGAGGATAGGGACAATTTTGCGTTCCTGACCCAGGTGGAGGACCATAGCACGTCGGCCTTCTTAAAGGGACATCCTCCTAGGCACTTAGTCAAATTTCCGCCTTTTTTTTGGACTTCCAGCGAGGAGAGGGACTAATTTGGCGTTCCGTACCCAGGTGGAGAACCATAGCACGTCGGCCTTCTTAAAGGGACATCCTCCTAGGCACTTAGTCAAATTCACGCCTTTTTTTTGGACTTCCAGCTAGGAGAGGGACTAATTTGGCGTTCCAGACCCAGGTGGAGAACCATAGCACGTCGGCCTTCTTTAAGGGACATCCTCCTAGGCACTTAGTCAAATTTACGCCTTTTTTTTGGACTTCCAGCGAGGAGAGGGACAATTTTGCTTTCCTGACCCAGGTGGAGAACCATAGCACGTCGGCCTTCTTAAAGGGACATCCTCCTAGGCACTTAGTCAAATTTACGCCTTTTTTTTGGACTTCCAGCGAGGAGAGGGACTAATTTGGCGTTCCAGACCCAGGTGGAGAACCATAGCACGTCGGCCTTCTTAAAGGGAAATGCTCCTAGGCACTTAGTCAAATTCACGCCTTTTTTTTGGACTTCCAGCGAGGAGAGGGACAATTTTGCTTTCCTGACCCAGGTGGAGAACCATAGCACGTCGGCCTTCTTAAAGGGACATCCTCCTAGGCACTTAGTCAAATTTACGCCTTTTTTTTGGACTTCCAGCGAGGAGAGGGACAATTTTGCTTTCCTGACCCAGGTGGAGAACCATAGCACGTCGGCCTTCTTAAAGGGAAATGCTCCTAGGCACTTAGTCAAATTCACGCCTTTTTTTTGGACTTCCAGCGAGGAGAGGGACAATTTTGCTTTCCTGACCCAGGTGGAGAACCATAGCACGTCGGCCTTCTTAAAGGGAAATGCTCCTAGGCACTTAGTCAAATTCACGCCTTTTTTTTTGGACTTCCAGCTAGGAGAGGGACTAATTTGGCGTTCCAGACCCAGGTGGAGAACCATAGCACGTCGGCCTTCTTAAAGGGAAATGCTCCTAGACACTTAGTCAAATTTACCAAACTTTTCTATAGAGCCCTGGTACTCTAAAATGATGACACATAGACAAAAAACCAAACTTTTCTATAGAGGCCTGGTACTCTAAAATGATGACACATAGACAAAAAACCAAACTTTTCTATAGAGGCCTGGTACTCTAAAATAATGACACTTAGTCAAATTTCCGCCTTTTTTTGACTACTTCCAGCTAGGAGAGGGACTAATTTGGCGTTCCGTACCCAGGTGGAGAACCATAGCACGTCGGCCTTCTTAAAGGGAAATGCTCCTAGACACTTAGTCAAATTCACGCCTTTTTTTTGGACTTCCAGCTAGGAGAGGGACTAATTTGGCGTTCCGTACCCAGGTGGAGAACCATAGCACGTCGGCCTTCTTAAAGGGAAATGCTCCTAGACACTTAGTCAAATTCACGCCTTTTTTTTGGACTTCCAGCTAGGAGAGGGACTAATTTGGCGTTCCAGACCCAGGTGGAGAACCATAGCAGGTCGGCCTTCTTAAAGGGACATGCCCCTAGACACTTAGTCAAATTTACGCCTGAAAATAGGGCCCCAAAAGAACTGGAAATAATGTCTTTAATTCAGGGTGCATTTGCAGCGAGTGTCCACCAGAGGGCTCCAATTCCCCCACTATAGTCCTGGTACTCTAAAATGATCTAATTTTGAGTTCCGGACCCGGGTGGAGAACCATAGCACGTCGGCCTTCTTAAAGGGACATCCTCCTAGGCACTTAGTCAAATTTCCGCCTTTTTTTTGGACTTCCAGCGAGGAGAGGGACTAATTTGGCGTTCCAGACCCAGGTGGAGAACCATAGCACGTCGGCCTTCTTTAAGGGACATCCTCCTAGGCACTTAGTCAAATTTACGCCTTTTTTTTGGACTTCCAGCGAGGAGAGGGACAATTTTGCTTTCCTGACCCAGGTGGAGAACCATAGCACGTCGGCCTTCTTAAAGGGACATCCTCCTAGGCACTTAGTCAAATTTACGCCTTTTTTTTGGACTTCCAGCGAGGAGAGGGACAATTTTGCTTTCCTGACCCAGGTGGAGAACCATAGCACGTCGGCCTTCTTAAAGGGAAATGCTCCTAGGCACTTAGTCAAATTCACGCCTTTTTTTTGGACTTCCAGCGAGGAGAGGGACAATTTTGCTTTCCTGACCCAGGTGGAGAACCATAGCACGTCGGCCTTCTTAAGGGGACATCCTCCTAGACACTTAGTCAAATTCACGCCTTTTTTTTTGGACTTCCAGCTAGGAGAGGGACTAATTTGGCGTTCCGTACCCAGGTGGAGAACCATAGCACGTCGGCCTTCTTAAAGGGAAATGCTCCTAGACACTTAGTCAAATTCACGCCTTTTTTTTGGACTTCCAGCTAGGAGAGGGACTAATTTGGCGTTCCGTACCCAGGTGGAGAACCATAGCACGTCGGCCTTCTTAAAGGGAAATGCTCCTAGACACTTAGTCAAATTCACGCCTTTTTTTTGGACTTCCAGCTAGGAGAGGGACTAATTTGGCGTTCCGTACCCAGGTGGAGAACCATAGCACGTCGGCCTTCTTAAAGGGAAATGCTCCTAGACACTTAGTCAAATTTCCGCCTTTTTTTTGGACTTCCAGCGAGGAGAGGGACTAATTTGGCGTTCCAGACCCAGGTGGAGAACCATAGCACGTCGGCCTTCTTTAAGGGACATCCTCCTAGGCACTTAGTCAAATTTACGCCTTTTTTTTGGACTTCCAGCGAGGAGAGGGACAATTTTGCTTTCCTGACCCAGGTGGAGAACCATAGCACGTCGGCCTTCTTAAAGGGACATCCTCCTAGGCACTTAGTCAAATTTACGCCTTTTTTTTGGACTTCCAGCGAGGAGAGGGACAATTTTGCTTTCCTGACCCAGGTGGAGAACCATAGCACGTCGGCCTTCTTAAAGGGAAATGCTCCTAGGCACTTAGTCAAATTCACGCCTTTTTTTTGGACTTCCAGCGAGGAGAGGGACAATTTTGCTTTCCTGACCCAGGTGGAGAACCATAGCACGTCGGCCTTCTTAAGGGGACATCCTCCTAGACACTTAGTCAAATTCACGCCTTTTTTTTTGGACTTCCAGCTAGGAGAGGGACTAATTTGGCGTTCCGTACCCAGGTGGAGAACCATAGCACGTCGGCCTTCTTAAAGGGAAATGCTCCTAGACACTTAGTCAAATTCACGCCTTTTTTTTGGACTTCCAGCTAGGAGAGGGACTAATTTGGCGTTCCGTACCCAGGTGGAGAACCATAGCACGTCGGCCTTCTTAAAGGGAAATGCTCCTAGACACTTAGTCAAATTCACGCCTTTTTTTTGGACTTCCAGCTAGGAGAGGGACTAATTTGGCGTTCCGTACCCAGGTGGAGAACCATA
>NW_027316858.1:0-7500 GCF_033978685.3 Nerophis lumbriciformis | reverse complement strand
CCCTGTCGCTCAAGCCCTGGAAGTCCTAAGTACCTGGGTGGAATCAGTTCCAGGATTTCATCCATGCGGGAAAAGTTGAAAATGTGTCCGAGACAGCGCCCCCTAGGCGGACACACACTCCGGACAGAGCCCCTGTCGCTCAAGCCCTGGAAGCCCTAAGTACCTGGGTGGAATCAGTTCCAGGATTTCATTCATGCGGGAAAAGTTGAAAATGTGTCCGAGACAGCGCCCTCTAGGCGGACACACGCTCCGGACAGAGCCCCTGTCGCTCAAGCCCTGGAAGCCCTAAGTACCTGGGTGGAATCAGTTCCAGGATTTCATTCATGCGGGAAAAGTTGAAAATGTGTCCGAGACAGCGCCCTCTAGGCGGACACACGCTCCGGACAGAGCCCCTGTCGCTCAAGCCCTGGAAGCCCTAAGTACCTGGGTGGAATCAGTTCCAGGATTTCATTCATGCGGGAAAAGTTGAAAATGTGTCCGAGACAGCGCCCTCTAGGCGGACACACGCTCCGGACAGAGCCCCTGTCGCTCAAGCCCTGGAAGCCCTAAGTACCTGGGTGGAATCAGTTCCAGGATTTCATCCATGCGGGAAAAGTTGAAAATGTGTCCGAGACAGCGCCCCCTAGGCGGACACACGCTCCGGACAGAGCCCCTGTCGCTCAAGCCCTGGAAGCCCTAAGTACCTGGGTGGAATCAGTTCCAGGATTTCATCCATGCGGGAAAAGTTGAAAATGTGTCCGAGACAGCGCCCCCTAGGCGGACACACGCTCCGGACAGAGCCCCTGTCGCTCAAGCCCTGGAAGCCCTAAGTACCTGGGTGGAATCAGTTCCAGGATTTCATCCATGCGGGAAAAGTTGAAAATGTGTCCGGGACAGCGCCCCCTAGGCGGACACACGCTCCGGACAGAGCCCCTGTCGCTCAAGCCCTGGAAGCCCTAAGTACCTGGGTGGAATCAGTTCCAGGATTTCATTCATGCGGGAAAAGTTGAAAATGTGTCCGAGAAGGCGCCCCTTAGGCGGACACAGGTGTCTGCATGAGCCCCTGTCGCTCAGATGCTGGAAGAGCAGATTGAAAAAGGACCGGGGTAAAGAGGGGGAAAGCACCATATATGTGTCCGGGAAGGCGCCCCTCGGGCGGACACAGGTGTCTGCATGAGCCCCTGTCGCTCAGATGCTGGAAGATCAGTTTGAAAAAAGGACCAGAGGATAGAGGGGAAAAACACCATATATGTGTCCGGGAAGGCGCCCCTCGGGCGGACACAGGTGTCTGCATGAGCCCCTGTCGCTCAGATGCTGGAAGATCAGTTTGAAAAAGGACCGGGGTAAAGAGGGGGGAAGCACCATATATGTGTCCGGGAAGGCGCCCCTCGGGCGGACACAGGTGTCTGCATGAGCCCCTGTCGCTCAGATGCTGGAAGATCAGTTTGAAAAAAGAACCAGAGGATAGAGGGGAAAAACACCATATTTGTGTCCGAAAATAGCTCACTTTGACTCGGACGCGTTCCCTGTGATTTCAGCCTGTCAGACATGGTGCACATAGTAACGAGATGGAGGTGTTTTGGTCGACCAGGTAAAAAACGAAAAATCGAGAGAAGGTAAAAAGTAGGTGAAAAATTAAGCCTCTCTCGTTAAGGTACTTAGAAAAAATCCCAAAAAAAAAATGAACTCCCATTGAAATGAATGGGGAAAATTTTTTTTCTCGTTTTTTTTCTAAGTACAACAACGAGAGAAGGTAAAAAATGGTTTTTTTTAGCCTCTCTCGTTAAGGTACTTAGAAAAAAACCCAGATTTTTTATTTTCTCGTTTTTTTTCTAAGTACAACAACGAGAGAAGGTAAAAACAGGTGCTTTTTAGCCTCTCTCGTTAAGGTACTTGGAAAAAATCCGAGACATGTTTGGTCTTCCCCACTGACAGTGCGCCTTTGCTGGGTAAGTTGTGGACGTGCCAGGCACCCCCGGGACACCGGTGGAACGCGGCCGGACTCGTGGTACTCCAACCCGGGCATAATTTTGGATATTTCCCGGTCCTTTTTTTCCCCACTTTCCCAACTTTTCTTCCGAATCACAGTGCGCCTTTGCTGGGTAAGTTGTGGACATGGCAGGCACCCCCGGGACACCGGTGGAACGCGGCCGGACTCGTGGTACTCCAACCCGGGCATAATATTGGATCAAATTCGGGACTTTTGCCCACTTTCCCAACTTTTCTTCCCAATCACAGTGCGCCTTTGCTGGGTAAGTTGTGGACATGCCAGGCACCCCCGGGACACCGGTGGAACGCGGCCGGACTCGTGGTACTCCAACCCGGGCATAATTTTGGATCAAATTCGGGACTTTTGCCCACTTTCCCAACTTTTCTTCCCAATCACAGTGCGCCTTTGCTGGGTGCGTCGTGGACATTGTAGGCACCCCGAGACACTGGTGGAACGCGGCGGGACTTGTGGGACTCGAACCTGGGTGTGATTTTGGACCAAATTCGGGACTTTTGCCCACTTTCCCAACTTTTCTTCCCAATCACAGTGCACCTTTGCTGGGTAAGTTGTGGACATTGTAGGCACCCCGGCACTCTGATGGAACGCGGCGGGACTTGCGGGACTCGAACCTGGGTGTGATTTTGGACCAAATTCGGGACTTTTGCCCACTTTCCCAACTTTTCTTCCCAATCACAGTGCGCCTTTGCTGGGTGCGTTGTGGACATTGTAGGCACCCCGGAACCCTGGTGGAACGCGGCGGGACTTGTGGGACTCTAATCTGGGTGTGATTTTGGATAAAATTCGGGACTTTTGCCCACTTTCCCAACTTTTCTTCCCAATCACAGTGCACCTTTGCTGGGTGCGTCGTGGACATTGTAGGCACCCCGAGACACTGGTGGAACGCGGCGGGACTTGTGGGACTCGAACCTGGGTGTGATTTTGGACCAAATTCGGGACTTTTGCCCACTTTCCCAACTTTTCTTCCCAATCACAGTGCGCCTTTGCTGGGTGCGTCTTGGACATGTCAGGCACCCCGGAACACTGGTGGAACGCGGCGGGACTTGTGGGACTCGAACCTGGGTGTGATTTTGGACCAAATTCGGGACTTTTGCCCACTTTCCCAACTTTTCTTCCCAATCACAGTGCGCCTTTGCTGGGTAAGTTGTGGACATTGTAGGCACCCCGGAACACTGGTGGAACGCGGCGGGACTTGTGGGACTCGAACCTGGGTGTGATTTTGGTCCAAATTCGGGACTTTTGCCCACTTTCCCAACTTTTCTTCCCAATCACAGTGCACCTTTGCTGGGTAAGTTGTGGACATTGTAGGCACCCCGAGACACTGGTGGAACGCGGCGGGACTTGTGGGACTCGAACCTGGGTGTGATTTTGGACCAAATTCGGGACTTTTGCCCAC
Organism: Nerophis lumbriciformis; assembly: GCF_033978685.3. NCBI lineage: Eukaryota > Metazoa > Chordata > Actinopteri > Syngnathiformes > Syngnathidae > Nerophis > Nerophis lumbriciformis. The sequence continues at coordinate 4,117 of NW_027316858.1, read as the reverse complement.
TTTCCCAACTTTTCTTCCCACTCACAGTGCGCCTTTGCTGGGTGCGTTGTGGACATTGTAGGCACCCCGGAACCCTGGTGGAACGCGGCGGGACTTGTGGGACTCGAACCTGGGTGTGATTTTGGACCAAATTCGGGACTTTTGCCCACTTTCCCAACTTTTCTTCCCAATCACAGTGCGCCTTTGCTGGGTGCGTTGTGGACATTGTAGGCACCCCGGAACCCTGGTGGAACGCGGCGGGACTTGTGGGACTCGAACCTGGGTGTGATTTTGGACCAAATTCGGGACTTTTGCCCACTTTCCCAACTTTTCTTCCCAATCACAGTGCGCCTTTGCTGGGTGCGTCGTGGACATTGTAGGCACCCCGAGACACTGGTGGAACGCGGCGGGACTTGTGGGACTCGAACCTGGGTGTGATTTTGGACCAAATTCGGGACTTTTGCCCACTTTCCCAACTTTTCTTCCCAATCACAGTGCGCCTTTGCTGGGTGCGTTGTGGACATTGTAGGCACCCCGAGACACTGGTGGAACGCGGCGGGACTTGTGGGACTCGAACCTGGGTGTGATTTTGGACCAAATTCGGGACTTTTGCCCACTTTCACAACTTTTCTTCCCAATCACAGTGCGCCTTTGCTGGGTGCGTTGTGGACATTGTAGGCACCCCGGAACCCTGGTGGAACGCGGCGGGACTTGTGGGACTCGAACCTGGGTGTGATTTTGGACCAAATTCGGGACTTTTGCCCACTTTCACAACTTTTCTTCCCAATCACAGTGCGCCTTTGCTGGGTGCGTTGTGGACATTGTAGGCACCCCGAGACACTGGTGGAACGCGGCGGGACTTGTGGGACTCGAACCTGGGTGTGATTTTGGACCAAATTCGGGACTTTTGCCCACTTTCACAACTTTTCTTCCCAATCACAGTGCGCCTTTGCTGGGTGCGTTGTGGACATTGTAGGCACCCCGGAACCCTGGTGGAACGCGGCGGGACTTGTGGGACTCGAACCTGGGTGTGATTTTGGACCAAATTCGGGACTTTTGCCCACTTTCCCAACTTTTCTTCCCAATCACAGTGCGCCTTTGCTGGGTGCGTTGTGGACATTGTAGGCACCCCGGAACCCTGGTGGAACGCGGCGGGACTTGTGGGACTCGAACCTGGGTGTGATTTTGGACCAAATTCGGGACTTTTGCCCACTTTCCCAACTTTTCTTCCCAATCACAGTGCGCCTTTGCTGGGTAAGTTGTGGACGTTGTAGGCACCCCGAGACACTGGTGGAACGCGGCGGGACTTGTGGGACTCGAACCTGGGTGTGATTTTGGACCAAATTCGGGACTTTTGCCCACTTTCACAACTTTTCTTCCCAATCACAGTGCGCCTTTGCTGGGTAAGTTGTGGACGTTGTAGGCACCCCGAGACACTGGTGGAACGCGGCGGGACTTGTGGGACTCGAACCTGGGTGTGATTTTGGACCAAATTCGGGACTTTTGCCCACTTTCACAACTTTTCTTCCCAATCACAGTGCGCCTTTGCTGGGTGCGTTGTGGACATTGTAGGCACCCCGAGACACTGGTGGAACGCGGCGGGACTTGTGGGACTCGAACCTGGGTGTGATTTTGGACCAAATTCGGGACTTTTGCCCACTTTCACAACTTTTCTTCCCAATCACAGTGCGCCTTTGCTGGGTGCGTTGTGGACATTGTAGGCACCCCGAGACACTGGTGGAACGCGGCGGGACTTGTGGGACTCGAACCTGGGTGTGATTTTGGACCAAATTCGGGACTTTTGCCCACTTTCACAACTTTTCTTCCCAATCACAGTGCGCCTTTGCTGGGTGCGTTGTGGACATTGTAGGCACCCCGAGACACTGGTGGAACGCGGCGGGACTTGTGGGACTCGAACCTGGGTGTGATTTTGGACCAAATTCGGGACTTTTGCCCACTTTCCCAACTTTTCTTCCCAATCACAGTGCGCCTTTGCTGGGTGCGTCGTGGACATGTCAGGCACCCCTGGAACACTGGTGGAACGCGGCGGGACTTGTGGGACTCGAACCTGGGTGTGATTTTGGACCAAATTCGGGACTTTTGCCCACTTTCCCAACTTTTCTTCCCAATCACAGTGCGCCTTTGCTGGGTGCGTTGTGGACATTGTAGGCACCCCGGAACCCTGGTGGAACGCGGCGGGACTTGTGGGACTCGAACCTGGGTGTGATTTTGGACCAAATTCGGGACTTTTGCCCACTTTCCCAACTTTTCTTCCCAATCACAGTGCGCCTTTGCTGGGTGCGTCGTGGACATGTCAGGCACCCCGGAACCCTGGTGGAACGCGGCGGGACTTGTGGGACTCGAACCTGGGTGTGATTTTGGACCAAATTCGGGACTTTTGCCCACTTTCCCAACTTTTCTTCCCAATCACAGTGCGCCTTTGCTGGGTGCGTTGTGGACATTGTAGGCACCCCCGGGACACCGGTGGAACGCGGCCGGACTCGTGGTACTCCAACCCGGGCATAATTTTGGATCAAATTCGGGACTTTTGCCCACTTTCCCAACTTTTCTTCCCAATCACAGTGCGCCTTTGCTGGGTGCGTTGTGGACATTGTAGGCACCCCGGAACCCTGGTGGAACGCGGCGGGACTTGTGGGACTCGAACCTGGGTGTGATTTTGGACCAAATTCGGGACTTTTGCCCACTTTCCCAACTTTTCTTCCCAATCACAGTGCGCCTTTGCTGGGTGCGTTGTGGACATTGTAGGCACCCCGGAACCCTGGTGGAACGCGGCGGGACTTGTGGGACTCGAACCTGGGTGTGATTTTGGACCAAATTCGGGACTTTTGCCCACTTTCCCAACTTTTCTTCCCAATCACAGTGCGCCTTTGCTGGGTGAGTTGTGGACATTGTAGGCACCCCGGAACCCTGGTGGAACGCGGCGGGACTTGTGGGACTCGAACCTGGGTGTGATTTTGGACCAAATTCGGGACTTTTGCCCACTTTCCCAACTTTTCTTCCCAATCACAGTGCGCCTTTGCTGGGTGCGTTGTGGACATTGTAGGCACCCCGGAACCCTGGTGGAACGCGGCGGGACTTGTGGGACTCGAACCTGGGTGTGATTTTGGACCAAATTCGGGACTTTTGCCCACTTTCCCAACTTTTCTTCCCAATCACAGTGCGCCTTTGCTGGGTGCGTTGTGGACATTGTAGGCACCCCGGAACCCTGGTGGAACGCGGCGGGACTTGTGGGACTCGAACCTGGGTGTGATTTTGGACCAAATTCGGGACTTTTGCCCACTTTCCCAACTTTTCTTCCCAATCACAGTGCGCCTTTGCTGGGTGCGTTGTGGACATTGTAGGCGCCCCGGAACCCTGGTGGAACGCGGCGGGACTTGTGGGACTCGAACCTGGGTGTGATTTTGGACCAAATTCGGGACTTTTGCCCACTTTCCCAACTTTTCTTCCCAATCACAGTGCACCTTTGCTGGGTGCGTCGTGGACATGTCAGGCACCCCGGAACCCTGGTGGAACGCGGCGGGACTTGTGGGACTCGAACCTGGGTGTGATGCCTTTGCTGGGTGCGTTGTGGACATTGTAGGCACCCCGAGACACTGGTGGAACGCGGCGGGACTTGTGGGACTCGAACCTGGGTATAATTTTGGATAAAATTCGGGACTTTTGCCCACTTTCCCAACTTTTCTTCCCAATCACAGTGCGCCTTTGCTGGGTGCGTCGTGGACATGTCAGGCACCCCGGAACCCTGGTGGAACGCGGCGGGACTTGTGGGACTCGAACCTGGGTGTGATTTTGGACCAAATTCGGGACTTTTGCCCACTTTCCCAACTTTTCTTCCCAATCACAGTGCGCCTTTGCTGGGTGCGTTGTGGACATTGTAGGCACCCCGGAACCCTGGTGGAACGCGGCGGGACTTGTGGGACTCGAACCTGGGTGTGATTTTGGACCAAATTCGGGACTTTTGCCCACTTTCCCAACTTTTCTTCCCAATCACAGTGCGCCTTTGCTGGGTGAGTTGTGGACATTGTAGGCACCCCGGAACCCTGGTGGAACGCGGCGGGACTTGTGGGACTCGAACCTGGGTGTGATTTTGGACCAAATTCGGGACTTTTGCCCACTT
>NW_027316857.1:20000-26894 GCF_033978685.3 Nerophis lumbriciformis | reverse complement strand
AGTTTGGCTTATTTCGGTGACGCCGGGGCGTCCATCAGGTCTTCCCGGGGAATGAGAGGCCTTTTGTGGCCATATGTCAACAAAAGAGTGGGGAAATGGAGCCCTCCGGTGGACTCCCGCTGCAAATGCACCCCCCAAATTAAATACATTAATTCCAGGCCTTTTGGGGCCCTATATTCAGACGGTGTGTAGCCCTCCAGTGGACTCCCGCCTCCAATGCACCCCCCAAATTAAAGACATCACCCCCCAAATTAAAGGCATCATTTCCAGTTCTTTTGGGGCCCTATTTTCAGACAGTTTGGCGGATTTCCTTGACGCCGGGGAGTCCTACAGGTGTTCCCGGGGAATGAGAGGCCTTTTGTGGGCCAGAAAGAGTGGGGAACCCTTGGAGCCCCTATTTTCAGACAGTTTGGCTTATTTCGGTGACGCCGGGGCGTCCATCAGGTCTTCCCGGGGAATGAGAGGCCTTTTGTGGCCATATGTCAACAAAAGAGTGGGGAAATGGAGCCCTCCGGTGGACTCCCGCTGCAAATGCACCCCCCAAATTAAATACATTAATTCCAGGCCTTTTGGGGCCCTATATTCAGACGGTGTGGAGCCCTCCAGTGGACTCCCGCCTCCAATGCACCCCCATAATTATAGACATCACCCCCCAAATTAAACACATTATTTCCAGTTCTTTTGGGCCCCTATTTTCAGACGGTTTGGCGTATTTCCTTGACGCCGGGGAGTCCTACAGGTGTTCCCGGGGAATGAGAGGCCTTTTGTGGGCCAGAAATAGTGGGGAACACTTGGAGCCCCTATTTTCAGACAGTTTGCCGTATTTCGGTGACGCCGGGGCGTCCGTCAGGTCTTCCCGGGGAATGTGAGGCCTTTCGTGGGCCATATTTTCAGACAGATTGGCCTGTTTCAGTGACGCCGAGGCGTCCATCAGGTCTTCCCGGGGAGTGTGAGGCCTTTTGGGGCCCTATTTTCAGACAGAAAAAAAAGAAAAGTAACCCTTACACTACAAAGGACAGCGGGGAAACGCCCCCCCAGCAAAGTCACAGGGGAAGTGGGGTAGACAAGTGGAGAGTGTCTGGGGAAAAGTCCACAAAATGATCAAAAATCACACCCAGGTACGAGTGCCACAAGTCCCGCCGCGTCCCACCCGAGTCCGAGGTGCCCCCCACATGCCCAAAACGCACCCAGCAAAGGCGCACTGTGATTGGGAAGAAAAGTTGGAAAAGTGGGCAAAAGTCCGGAAAAATGACCAAAAACCACACCCAGGTTAGAGCCCCACACGTCCTGCAGTCGCACCCGAGTCCTGGGATGCCCAACATGTCCAAAAAAATCAAAAAAAGCCCAAAAAATCAAAAAAATCCCCGGGCCGTATCTTGGACGCCGGCGTACCGCGTTCGGCCCTCGTGCCGTAGTTTGGCGACCGATTGTAAAAATTTGCCGCGACCGGCTAGTTTTTTTCCTTGGAGTAAATAGAGAGTAGATCCAGCAGAAAATATGCACTATAAACAAAGAGAGGGAGTTTGGAGGGGGGCAAAAACGCCCTCTTGGAACTTTTGCAGCAGCACACATCAAACTAGCGGGGAGAAGGCATGCATAGCAAAAGGCCACGAAATGATCAAAAATCACACCCAGGTTCGAGTCCCACAAGTCCCGCCGCGTTCCACCGGTGTCCCGGGGGTGCCTGGCATGTCCACAACTTACCCAGCAAAGGTGCACTGTGATTGGGAAGAAAAGTTGGGGAAAGTGGGCAAAAGGCCCGAATTTGATCCAAAATCACACCCAGGTTCGAGTCCCACAAGTCCCGCCGCGTTCCACCAGGGTTCCGGGGTGCCTACAATGTCCACAACGCACCCAGCAAAGGCGCACTGTGATTGGGAAGAAAAGTTGGGAAAGTGGGCAAAAGTCCCGAATGTGGTCCAAAATCACACCCAGGTTCGAGTCCCACAAGTCCCGCCGCGTTCCACCAGGGTTCCGGGGTGCCTGACATGTCCACGACGCACCCAGCAAAGGCGCACTGTGATTGGGAAGAAAAGTTGGGAAAGTGGGCAAAAGTCCCGAATTTGATCCATAATTATACCCAGGTTCGAGTCCCACAAGTCCCGCCGCATTCCACCAGTGTTCCGGGGTGCCTGACATGTCCACGACGCACCCAGCAAAGGCGCACTGTGATTGGGAAGAAAAGTTGGGAAAGTGGGCAAAAGTCCCGAATTTGGTCCAAAATCACACCCAGGTTCGAGTCCCACAAGTCCCGCCGCGTTCCACCAGGGTTCCGGGGTGCCTGACATGTCCACGACGCACCCAGCAAAGGCGCACTGTGATTGGGAAGAAAAGTTGGGAAAGTGGGCAAAAGTCCCGAATTTGGTCCAAAATCACACCCAGGTTCGAGTCCCACAAGTCCCGCCGCGTTCCACCAGGGTTCCGGGGTGCCTACAATGTCCACAACGCACCCAGCAAAGGCGCACTGTGATTGGGAAGAAAAGTTGGGAAAGTGGGCAAAAGTCCCGAATTTGGTCCAAAATCACACCCAGGTTCGAGTCCCACAAGTCCCGCCGCGTTCCACCAGTGTCTCGGGGTGCCTACAATGTCCACAACTTACCCAGCAAAGGCGCACTGTGATTGGGAAGAAAAGTTGGGAAAGTGGGCAAAAGTCCCGAATTTGGTCCAAAATCACACCCAGGTTCGAGTCCCACAAGTCCCGCCGCGTTCCACCAGGGTTCCGGGGTGCCTGACATGTCCACGACGCACCCAGCAAAGGCGCACTGTGATTGGGAAGAAAAGTTGGGAAAGTGGGCAAAAGTCCCGAATTTGGTCCAAAAGCACACCCAGGTTCGAGTCCCACAAGTCCCGCCGCGTTCCACCAGGGTTCCGGGGTGCCTACAATGTCCACGACGCACCCAGCAAAGGCGCACTGTGATTGGGAAGAAAAGTTGGGAAAGTGGGCAAAAGTCCCGAATTTGGTCCAAAATCACACCCAGGTTCGAGTCCCACAAGTCCCGCCGCGTTCCACCAGTGTCTCGGGGTGCCTACAATGTCCACGACGCACCCAGCAAAGGCGCACTGTGATTGGGAAGAAAAGTTGGGAAAGTGGGCAAAAGTCCCGAATTTGGTCCAAAATCACACCCAGGTTCGAGTCCCACAAGTCCCGCCGCGGTCCACCAGGGTTCCGGGGTGCCTACAATGTCCACGACGCACCCAGCAAAGGCGCACTGTGATTGGGAAGAAAAGTTGGGAAAGTGGGCAAAAGTCCCGAATTTGGTCCAAAATCACACCCAGGTTCGAGTCCCACAAGTCCCGCCGCGTTCCACCAGGGTTCCGGGGTGCCTACAATGTCCACAACTTACCCAGCAAAGGCGCACTGTGATTGGGAAGAAAAGTAGGGAAAGTGGGCAAAAGTCCCGAATTTGGTCCAAAATCACACCCAGGTTCGAGTCCCACAAGTCCCGCCGCGGTCCACCAGGGTTCCGGGGTGCCTACAATGTCCACGACGCACCCAGCAAAGGCGCACTGTGATTGGGAAGAAAAGTTGGGAAAGTGGGCAAAAGTCCCGAATTTGGTCCAAAATCACACCCAGGTTCGAGTCCCACAAGTCCCGCCGCGTTCCACCAGTGTCTCGGGGTGCCTACAATGTCCACAACGCACCCAGCAAAGGCGCACTGTGATTGGGAAGAAAAGTTGGGAAAGTGGGCAAAAGTCCCGAATTTGGTCCAAAATCACACCCAGGTTCGAGTCCCACAAGTCCCGCCGCGTTCCACCAGGGTTCCGGGGTGCCTACAATGTCCACAACTTACCCAGCAAAGGCGCACTGTGATTGGGAAGAAAAGTAGGGAAAGTGGGCAAAAGTCCCGAATTTGGTCCAAAATCACACCCAGGTTCGAGTCCCACAAGTCCCGCCGCGTTCCACCAGGGTTCCGGGGTGCCTACAATGTCCACAACGCACCCAGCAAAGGCGCACTGTGATTGGGAAGAAAAGTTGGGAAAGTGGGCAAAAGTCCCGAATTTGGTCCAAAATCACACCCAGGTTCGAGTCCCACAAGTCCCGCCGCGTTCCACCAGGGTTCCGGGGTGCCTACAATGTCCACAACGCACCCAGCAAAGGCGCACTGTGATTGGGAAGAAAAGTTGGGAAAGTGGGCAAAAGTCCCGAATTTGGTCCAAAATCACACCCAGGTTCGAGTCCCACAAGTCCCGCCGCGTTCCACCAGGGTTCCGGGGTGCCTGACATGTCCACGACGCACCCAGCAAAGGCGCACTGTGATTGGGAAGAAACGTTGGGAAAGTGGGCAAAAGTCCCGAATTTGATCCAAAATTATGCCCGGGTTGGAGTACCACGAGTCCGGCCGCGTTCCACCGGTGTCCCGGGGGTGCCTGGCATGTCCACAACTTACCCAGCAAAGGCGCACTGTGATTGGGAAGAAAAGTTGGGAAAGTGGGCAAAAGTCCCGAATTTGATCCAAAATTATGCCCGGGTTGGAGTACCACGAGTCCGGCCGCGTTCCACCGGTGTCCCGGGGGTGCCTGCCATGTCCACAACTTACCCAGCAAAGGCGCACTGTGATTCAGAAGAAAAGTTGGGAAAGTGGGGAAAAAAAGGACCGGGAAATATCCAAAATTATGCCCGGGTTGGAGTACCACGAGTCCGGCCGCGTTCCACCGGTGTCCCGGGGGTGCCTGCCATGTCCACAACTTACCCAGCAAAGGCGCACTGTGATTCAGAAGAAAAGTTGGGAAAGTGGGGAAAAAAAGGACCGGAAAATATCCAAAATTATGCCCGGGTTGGAGTACCACGAGTCCGGCCGCGTTCCACCGGTGTCCCGGGGGTGCCTGGCACGTCCACAACTTACCCAGCAAAGGCGCACTGTCAGTGGGGAAGACCAAACATGTCTCGGATTTTTTCCAAGTACCTTAACGAGAGAGGCTAAAAAGCACCTGTTTTTACCTTCTCTCGTTGTTGTACTTAGAAAAAAAACGAGAAAATAAAAAATCTGGGTTTTTTTCTAAGTACCTTAACGAGAGAGGCTAAAAAAAACCATTTTTTACCTTCTCTCGTTGTTGTACTTAGAAAAAAAACGAGAAAAAAATTTTTCCCCATTCATTTCAATGGGAGTTCATTTTTTTTTTGGGATTTTTTCTAAGTACCTTAACGAGAGAGGCTTAATTTTTCACCTACTTTTTACCTTCTCTCGATTTTTCGTTTTTTACCTGGTCGACCAAAACACCTCCATCTCGTTACTATGTGCACCATGTCTGACAGGCTGAAATCACAGGGAACGCGTCCGAGTCAAAGTGAGCTATTTTCGGACACAAATATGGTGTTTTTCCCCTCTATCCTCTGGTTCTTTTTTCAAACTGATCTTCCAGCATCTGAGCGACAGGGGCTCATGCAGACACCTGTGTCCGCCCGAGGGGCGCCTTCCCGGACACATATATGGTGCTTCCCCCCTCTTTACCCCGGTCCTTTTTCAAACTGATCTTCCAGCATCTGAGCGACAGGGGCTCATGCAGACACCTGTGTCCGCCCGAGGGGCGCCTTCCCGGACACATATATGGTGCTTCCCCCCTCTTTACCCCGGTCCTTTTTCAAACTGATCTTCCAGCATCTGAGCGACAGGGGCTCATGCAGACACCTGTGTCCGCCCGAGGGGCGCCTTCCCGGACACATATATGGTGCTTTCCCCCTCTTTACCCCGGTCCTTTTTCAAACTGCTCTTCCAGCATCTGAGCGACAGGGGCTCATGCAGACACCTGTGTCCGCCCGAGGGGCGCCTTCCTGGACACATATATGGTGCTTTCCCCCTCTTTACCCCGGTCCTTTTTCAAACTGCTCTTCCAGCTTCTGAGCGACAGGGGCTCATGCAGACACCTGTGTCCGCCTAAGGGGCGCTATCTCGGACACATTTTCAACTTTTCCCGCATGAATGAAATCCTGGAACTGATTCCACCCAGGTACTTAGGGCTTCCAGGGCTTGAGCGACAGGGGCTCTGTCCGGAGCGTGTGTCCGCCTAGGGGGCGCTGTCTCGGACACATTTTCAACTTTTCCCGCATGGATGAAATCCTGGAACTGATTCCACCCAGGTACTTAGGACTTCCAGGGCTTGAGCGACAGGGGCTCTGTCCGGAGCGTGTGTCCGCCTAGGGGGCGCTGTCCCGGACACATTTTCAACTTTTCCCGCATGAATGAAATCCTGGAACTGATTCCACCCAGGTACTTAGGACTTCCAGGGCTTGAGCGACAGGGGCTCTGTCCGGAGCGTGTGTCCGCCTAGGGGGCGCTGTCCCGGACACATTTTCAACTTTTCCCGCATGAATGAAATCCTGGAACTGATTCCACCCAGGTACTTAGGGCTTCCAGGGCTTGAGCGACAGGGGCTCTGTCCGGAGCGTGTGTCCGCCTAGGGGGCGCTGTCTCGGACACATTTTCAACTTTTCCCGCATGAATGAAATCCTGGAACTGATTCCACCCAGGTACTTAGGGCTTCCAGGGCTTGAGCGACAGGGGCTCTGTCCGGAGCGTGTGTCCGCCTAGGGGGCGCTGTCTCGGACACATTTTCAACTTTTCCCGCATGAATGAAATCCTGGAACTGATTCCACCCAGGTACTTGGGGCTTCCAGGGCTCGAGCGACAGGGGCTCTGTCCGGAGCGTGTGTCCGCCTAGGGGGCGCTGTCTCGGACACATTTTCAACTTTTCCCGCATGAATGAAATCCTGGAACTGATTCCACCCAGGTACTTGGGGCTTCCAGGGCTCGAGCGACAGGGGCTCTGTCCGGAGCGCGCGTCCGCCTAGGGGGCGCTGTCTCGGACACATTTTCAACTTTTCCCGTATGAATGAAATCCTGGACCTCCGTCCAGGTACTCGGGGCTTCCCAGGACTTGAGCGACAGGGGCTCGGAC
>NW_027316857.1:0-7500 GCF_033978685.3 Nerophis lumbriciformis | reverse complement strand
GACTAAGTGCCTAGGAGCATTTCCCTTTAAGAAGGCCGACGTGCTATGGTTCTCCACCTGGGTCAGGAAAGCAAAATTGTCCCTCTCCTCGCTGGAAGTCCAAAAAAAAGGCGTGAATTTGACTAAGTGCCTAGGAGCATTTCCCTTTAAGAAGGCCGACGTGCTATGGTTCTCCACCTGGGTACGGAACGCCAAATTAGTCCCTCTCCTCGTTGGAAGTCCAAAAAAAGGCGTGAATTTGACTAAGTGCCTAGGAGGATGTACCTTTAAGAAGGCCGACGTGCTATGGTTCTCCACCTGGGTCAGGAAAGCAAAATTGTCCCTCTCCTCGCTGGAAGTCCAAAAAAAAGGCGTGAATTTGACTAAGTGCCTAGGAGCATTTCCCTTTAAGAAGGCCGACGTGCTATGGTTCTCCACCTGGGTCAGGAAAGCAAAATTGTCCCTCTCCTCGCTGGAAGTCCAAAAAAAAGGCGTAAATTTGACTAAGTGCCTAGGAGGATGTCCCTTAAAGAAGGCCGACGTGCTATGGTTCTCCACCTGGGTCAGGAAAGCAAAATTGTCCCTCTCCTCGCTGGAAGTCCAAAAAAAAGGCGTGAATTTGACTAAGTGCCTAGGAGGATGTCCCTTTAAGAAGGCCGACGTGCTATGGTCCTCCACCTGGGTCAGGAACGCAAAATTGTCCCTCTCCTCGCTGGAAGTCCAAAAAAAAGGCGTAAATTTGACTAAGTGCCTAGGAGGATGTCCCTTTAAGAAGGCTGACCTGCTATGGTTCTCCACCCGGGTACGGAAAGCAAAATTAGTCCCTCTCCTCGCTGGAAGTCCAAAAAAAAGGCGTGAATTTGACTAAGTGCCTAGGAGGATGTCCCTTTAAGAAGGCTGACCTGCTATGGTTCTCCACCCGGGTACGGAAAGCAAAATTAGTCCCTCTCCTCGCTGGAAGTCCAAAAAAAAAGGTGTAAATTTGACTAAGTGCCTAGGAGGATGTCCCTTTAAGAAGGCCGACGTGCTATGGTCCTCCACCTGGGTCAGGAACGCAAAATTGTCCCTCTCCTCGCTGGAAGTCCAAAAAAAAGGCGTGAATTTGACTAAGTGCCTAGGAGCATTTCCCTTTAAGAAGGCCGACGTGCTATGGTTCTCCACCCGGGTACGGAAAGCAAAATTAGTCCCTCTCCTCGCTGGAAGTCCAAAAAAAAGGCGTAAATTTGACTAAGTGCCTAGGAGGATGTCCCTTTAAGAAGGCTGACCTGCTATGGTTCTCCACCCGGGTGCGGAAAGCAAAATTAGTCCCTCTCCTCGCTGGAAGTCCAAAAAAAAGGCGGAAATTTGACTAAGTGCCTAGGAGGATGTCCCTTTAAGAAGGCTGACCTGCTATGGTTCTCCACCCGGGTACGGAAAGCAAAATTAGTCCCTCTCCTCGCTGGAAGTCCAAAAAAAAGGTGTAAATTTGACTAAGTGCCTAGGAGGATGTCCCTTTAAGAAGGCCGACGTGCTATGGTCCTCCACCTGGGTCAGGAACGCAAAATTGTCCCTCTCCTCGCTGGAAGTCCAAAAAAAAGGCGGAAATTTGACTAAGTGCCATCATTTTAGAGTACCAGGACTATAGCTGGGGAATTGGAGCCCTCTGGTGGACACTCGCTGCAAATGCACCCTGAATTAAACACATTATTTCCAGTTCTTTTGGTGTTCCCGGGGAATGAGAGGCCTTTTGTGGGCCAGAAAGAGTGGGGGACCCTTGGAGCCCCTATTTTCAGACAGTTTGGCTTATTTCGGTGACGCCGGGGCGTCCATCAGGTCTTCCCGGGGAATGAGAGGCCTTTTGTGGCCATATGTCAACAAAAGAGTGGGGAAATGGAGCCCTCCGGTGGACTCCCGCTGCAAATGCACCCCCCAAATTAAATACATTAATTCCAGGCCTTTTGGGGCCCTATATTCAGACGGTGTGTAGCCCTCCAGTGGACTCCCGCCTCCAATGCACCCCCCAAATTAAAGACATCACCCCCCAAATTAAAGGCATCATTTCCAGTTCTTTTGGGGCCCTATTTTCAGACAGTTTGGCGGATTTCCTTGACGCCGGGGAGTCCTACAGGTGTTCCCGGGGAATGAGAGGCCTTTTGTGGGCCAGAAAGAGTGGGGAACCCTTGGAGCCCCTATTTTCAGACAGTTTGGCTTATTTCGGTGACGCCGGGGCGTCCATCAGGTCTTCCCGGGGAATGAGAGGCCTTTTGTGGCCATATGTCAACAAAAGAGTGGGGAAATGGAGCCCTCCGGTGGACTCCCGCTGCAAATGCACCCCCCAAATTAAATACATTAATTCCAGGCCTTTTGGGGCCCTATATTCAGACGGTGTGGAGCCCTCCAGTGGACTCCCGCCTCCAATGCACCCCCATAATTATAGACATCACCCCCCAAATTAAACACATTATTTCCAGTTCTTTTGGGCCCCTATTTTCAGACGGTTTGGCGTATTTCCTTGACGCCGGGGAGTCCTACAGGTGTTCCCGGGGAATGAGAGGCCTTTTGTGGGCCAGAAATAGTGGGGAACACTTGGAGCCCCTATTTTCAGACAGTTTGCCGTATTTCGGTGACGCCGGGGCGTCCGTCAGGTCTTCCCGGGGAATGTGAGGCCTTTCGTGGGCCATATTTTCAGACAGATTGGCCTGTTTCAGTGACGCCGAGGCGTCCATCAGGTCTTCCCGGGGAGTGTGAGGCCTTTTGGGGCCCTATTTTCAGACAGAAAAAAAAGAAAAGTAACCCTTACACTACAAAGGACAGCGGGGAAACGCCCCCCCAGCAAAGTCACAGGGGAAGTGGGGTAGACAAGTGGAGAGTGTCTGGGGAAAAGTCCACAAAATGATCAAAAATCACACCCAGGTACGAGTGCCACAAGTCCCGCCGCGTCCCACCCGAGTCCGAGGTGCCCCCCACATGCCCAAAACGCACCCAGCAAAGGCGCACTGTGATTGGGAAGAAAAGTTGGAAAAGTGGGCAAAAGTCCGGAAAAATGACCAAAAACCACACCCAGGTTAGAGCCCCACACGTCCTGCAGTCGCACCCGAGTCCTGGGATGCCCAACATGTCCAAAAAAATCAAAAAAAGCCCAAAAAATCAAAAAAATCCCCGGGCCGTATCTTGGACGCCGGCGTACCGCGTTCGGCCCTCGTGCCGTAGTTTGGCGACCGATTGTAAAAATTTGCCGCGACCGGCTAGTTTTTTTCCTTGGAGTAAATAGAGAGTAGATCCAGCAGAAAATATGCACTATAAACAAAGAGAGGGAGTTTGGAGGGGGGCAAAAACGCCCTCTTGGAACTTTTGCAGCAGCACACATCAAACTAGCGGGGAGAAGGCATGCATAGCAAAAGGCCACGAAATGATCAAAAATCACACCCAGGTTCGAGTCCCACAAGTCCCGCCGCGTTCCACCGGTGTCCCGGGGGTGCCTGGCATGTCCACAACTTACCCAGCAAAGGTGCACTGTGATTGGGAAGAAAAGTTGGGGAAAGTGGGCAAAAGGCCCGAATTTGATCCAAAATCACACCCAGGTTCGAGTCCCACAAGTCCCGCCGCGTTCCACCAGGGTTCCGGGGTGCCTACAATGTCCACAACGCACCCAGCAAAGGCGCACTGTGATTGGGAAGAAAAGTTGGGAAAGTGGGCAAAAGTCCCGAATGTGGTCCAAAATCACACCCAGGTTCGAGTCCCACAAGTCCCGCCGCGTTCCACCAGGGTTCCGGGGTGCCTGACATGTCCACGACGCACCCAGCAAAGGCGCACTGTGATTGGGAAGAAAAGTTGGGAAAGTGGGCAAAAGTCCCGAATTTGATCCATAATTATACCCAGGTTCGAGTCCCACAAGTCCCGCCGCATTCCACCAGTGTTCCGGGGTGCCTGACATGTCCACGACGCACCCAGCAAAGGCGCACTGTGATTGGGAAGAAAAGTTGGGAAAGTGGGCAAAAGTCCCGAATTTGGTCCAAAATCACACCCAGGTTCGAGTCCCACAAGTCCCGCCGCGTTCCACCAGGGTTCCGGGGTGCCTGACATGTCCACGACGCACCCAGCAAAGGCGCACTGTGATTGGGAAGAAAAGTTGGGAAAGTGGGCAAAAGTCCCGAATTTGGTCCAAAATCACACCCAGGTTCGAGTCCCACAAGTCCCGCCGCGTTCCACCAGGGTTCCGGGGTGCCTACAATGTCCACAACGCACCCAGCAAAGGCGCACTGTGATTGGGAAGAAAAGTTGGGAAAGTGGGCAAAAGTCCCGAATTTGGTCCAAAATCACACCCAGGTTCGAGTCCCACAAGTCCCGCCGCGTTCCACCAGTGTCTCGGGGTGCCTACAATGTCCACAACTTACCCAGCAAAGGCGCACTGTGATTGGGAAGAAAAGTTGGGAAAGTGGGCAAAAGTCCCGAATTTGGTCCAAAATCACACCCAGGTTCGAGTCCCACAAGTCCCGCCGCGTTCCACCAGGGTTCCGGGGTGCCTGACATGTCCACGACGCACCCAGCAAAGGCGCACTGTGATTGGGAAGAAAAGTTGGGAAAGTGGGCAAAAGTCCCGAATTTGGTCCAAAAGCACACCCAGGTTCGAGTCCCACAAGTCCCGCCGCGTTCCACCAGGGTTCCGGGGTGCCTACAATGTCCACGACGCACCCAGCAAAGGCGCACTGTGATTGGGAAGAAAAGTTGGGAAAGTGGGCAAAAGTCCCGAATTTGGTCCAAAATCACACCCAGGTTCGAGTCCCACAAGTCCCGCCGCGTTCCACCAGTGTCTCGGGGTGCCTACAATGTCCACGACGCACCCAGCAAAGGCGCACTGTGATTGGGAAGAAAAGTTGGGAAAGTGGGCAAAAGTCCCGAATTTGGTCCAAAATCACACCCAGGTTCGAGTCCCACAAGTCCCGCCGCGGTCCACCAGGGTTCCGGGGTGCCTACAATGTCCACGACGCACCCAGCAAAGGCGCACTGTGATTGGGAAGAAAAGTTGGGAAAGTGGGCAAAAGTCCCGAATTTGGTCCAAAATCACACCCAGGTTCGAGTCCCACAAGTCCCGCCGCGTTCCACCAGGGTTCCGGGGTGCCTACAATGTCCACAACTTACCCAGCAAAGGCGCACTGTGATTGGGAAGAAAAGTAGGGAAAGTGGGCAAAAGTCCCGAATTTGGTCCAAAATCACACCCAGGTTCGAGTCCCACAAGTCCCGCCGCGGTCCACCAGGGTTCCGGGGTGCCTACAATGTCCACGACGCACCCAGCAAAGGCGCACTGTGATTGGGAAGAAAAGTTGGGAAAGTGGGCAAAAGTCCCGAATTTGGTCCAAAATCACACCCAGGTTCGAGTCCCACAAGTCCCGCCGCGTTCCACCAGTGTCTCGGGGTGCCTACAATGTCCACAACGCACCCAGCAAAGGCGCACTGTGATTGGGAAGAAAAGTTGGGAAAGTGGGCAAAAGTCCCGAATTTGGTCCAAAATCACACCCAGGTTCGAGTCCCACAAGTCCCGCCGCGTTCCACCAGGGTTCCGGGGTGCCTACAATGTCCACAACTTACCCAGCAAAGGCGCACTGTGATTGGGAAGAAAAGTAGGGAAAGTGGGCAAAAGTCCCGAATTTGGTCCAAAATCACACCCAGGTTCGAGTCCCACAAGTCCCGCCGCGTTCCACCAGGGTTCCGGGGTGCCTACAATGTCCACAACGCACCCAGCAAAGGCGCACTGTGATTGGGAAGAAAAGTTGGGAAAGTGGGCAAAAGTCCCGAATTTGGTCCAAAATCACACCCAGGTTCGAGTCCCACAAGTCCCGCCGCGTTCCACCAGGGTTCCGGGGTGCCTACAATGTCCACAACGCACCCAGCAAAGGCGCACTGTGATTGGGAAGAAAAGTTGGGAAAGTGGGCAAAAGTCCCGAATTTGGTCCAAAATCACACCCAGGTTCGAGTCCCACAAGTCCCGCCGCGTTCCACCAGGGTTCCGGGGTGCCTGACATGTCCACGACGCACCCAGCAAAGGCGCACTGTGATTGGGAAGAAACGTTGGGAAAGTGGGCAAAAGTCCCGAATTTGATCCAAAATTATGCCCGGGTTGGAGTACCACGAGTCCGGCCGCGTTCCACCGGTGTCCCGGGGGTGCCTGGCATGTCCACAACTTACCCAGCAAAGGCGCACTGTGATTGGGAAGAAAAGTTGGGAAAGTGGGCAAAAGTCCCGAATTTGATCCAAAATTATGCCCGGGTTGGAGTACCACGAGTCCGGCCGCGTTCCACCGGTGTCCCGGGGGTGCCTGCCATGTCCACAACTTACCCAGCAAAGGCGCACTGTGATTCAGAAGAAAAGTTGGGAAAGTGGGGAAAAAAAGGACCGGGAAATATCCAAAATTATGCCCGGGTTGGAGTACCACGAGTCCGGCCGCGTTCCACCGGTGTCCCGGGGGTGCCTGCCATGTCCACAACTTACCCAGCAAAGGCGCACTGTGATTCAGAAGAAAAGTTGGGAAAGTGGGGAAAAAAAGGACCGGAAAATATCCAAAATTATGCCCGGGTTGGAGTACCACGAGTCCGGCCGCGTTCCACCGGTGTCCCGGGGGTGCCTGGCACGTCCACAACTTACCCAGCAAAGGCGCACTGTCAGTGGGGAAGACCAAACATGTCTCGGATTTTTTCCAAGTACCTTAACGAGAGAGGCTAAAAAGCACCTGTTTTTACCTTCTCTCGTTGTTGTACTTAGAAAAAAAACGAGAAAATAAAAAATCTGGGTTTTTTTCTAAGTACCTTAACGAGAGAGGCTAAAAAAAACCATTTTTTACCTTCTCTCGTTGTTGTACTTAGAAAAAAAACGAGAAAAAAATTTTTCCCCATTCATTTCAATGGGAGTTCATTTTTTTTTTGGGATTTTTTCTAAGTACCTTAACGAGAGAGGCTTAATTTTTCACCTACTTTTTACCTTCTCTCGATTTTTCGTTTTTTACCTGGTCGACCAAAACACCTCCATCTCGTTACTATGTGCACCATGTCTGACAGGCTGAAATCACAGGGAACGCGTCCGAGTCAAAGTGAGCTATTTTCGGACACAAATATGGTGTTTTTCCCCTCTATCCTCTGGTTCTTTTTTCAAACTGATCTTCCAGCATCTGAGCGACAGGGGCTCATGCAGACACCTGTGTCCGCCCGAGGGGCGCCTTCCCGGACACATATATGGTGCTTCCCCCCTCTTTACCCCGGTCCTTTTTCAAACTGATCTTCCAGCATCTGAGCGACAGGGGCTCATGCAGACACCTGTGTCCGCCCGAGGGGCGCCTTCCCGGACACATATATGGTGCTTCCCCCCTCTTTACCCCGGTCCTTTTTCAAACTGATCTTCCAGCATCTGAGCGACAGGGGCTCATGCAGACACCTGTGTCCGCCCGAGGGGCGCCTTCCCGGACACATATATGGTGCTTTCCCCCTCTTTACCCCGGTCCTTTTTCAAACTGCTCTTCCAGCATCTGAGCGACAGGGGCTCATGCAGACACCT
>NW_027316856.1:22500-27019 GCF_033978685.3 Nerophis lumbriciformis | reverse complement strand
CAATCACAGTGCGCCTTTGCTGGGTGCGTCGTGGACATGTCAGGCACCCCGGAACCCTGGTGGAACGCGGCGGGACTTGTGGGACTCGAACCTGGGTGTGATTTTGGACCAAATTCGGGACTTTTGCCCACTTTCCCAACTTTTCTTCCCAATCACAGTGCGCCTTTGCTGGGTGCGTTGTGGACATTGTAGGCACCCCGGAACCCTGTTGGAACGCGGCGGGACTTGCGGGACTCGAACCTGGGTGTGATTTTGGACCAAATTCGGGACTTTTGCCCACTTTCCCAACTTTTCTTCCCAATCACAGTGCGCCTTTGCTGGGTGCGTTGTGGACATTGTAGGCACCCCGAGACACTGGTGGAACGCGGCGGGACTTGCGGGACTCGAACCTGGGTGTGATTTTGGACCAAATTCGGGACTTTTGCCCACTTTCCCAACTTTTCTTCCCAATCACAGTGCGCCTTTGCTGGGTAAGTTGTGGACATGCCAGGCACCCCCGGGACACCGGTGGAACGCGGCCGGACTCGTGGTACTCCAACCCGGGCATAATTTTGGACCAAATTCGGGACTTTTGCCCACTTTCCCAACTTTTCTTCCCAATCACAGTGCGCCTTTGCTGGGTAAGTTGTGGACATTGTAGGCACCCCGGAACCCTGGTGGAACGCGGCGGGACTAAGTTCCAAGAGGGCGTTTTTGCCCCCCTCCAAACTCCCTCTCTTTGTTTATAGTGCATATTTTCTGCTGGATCTACTCTCTATATACTCCAAGGAAAAAAACTAGCCGGTCGCGGCAAATTTTTACAATCGGTCGCCAAACTACGGCACGAGGGCCGAACGCGGTACGCCGGCGTCCAAGATACGGCCCGGGGATTTTTTTGATTTTTTGGGCTTTTTTTGATTTTTTTGGACATGTTGGGCATCCCAGGACTCGGGTGGGACTGCAGGACGTGTGGGGCTCTAACCTGGGTGTGGTTTTTGGTCATTTTCCGGACTTTTGCCCACTTTCCCAAATTTTCTTCCCAATCACAGTGCGCCTTTGCTGGGTGCGTCGTGGACATGTCAGGCACCCCGGAACCCTGGTGGAACGCGGCGGGACTTGTGGGACTCGAACCTGGGTGTGATTTTGGATCAAATTCGGGACTTTTGCCCACTTTCCCAACTTTTCTTCCCAATCACAGTGCACCTTTGCTGGGTAAGTTGTGGACATTGTAGGCACCCCGGAACACTGGTGGAACGCGGCGGGACTTGTGGGACTCGAACCTGGGTATAATTTTGGATCAAATTCGGGACTTTTGCCCACTTTTCCAACTTTTCTTCCCCACTCACAGTGCGCCTTTGCTGGGTGCGTTTTGGGCATGCGGGGGGCACCTCGGACTCGGGTGGGACGCGGCGGGACTTGTGGCACTCGTACCTGTGTGTGATTTTTGATCATTTTGTGGACTTTTCCCCAGACACTCTCCACTTGTCTACCCCACTTCCCCTGTGACTTTGCTGGGGGGGCGTTTCCCCGCTGTCCTTTGTAGTGTAAGGGTTACTTTTCTTTTTTTTCTGTCTGAAAATAGGGCCCCAAAAGGCCTCACACTCCCCGGGAAGACCTGATGGACGCCTCGGCGTCACTGAAACAGGCCAATCTGTCTGAAAATATGGCCCACGAAAGGCCTCGCATTCCCCGGGAAGACCTGATGGACGCCCCGGCGTCACCGAAATACGGCAAACTGTCTGAAAATAGGGGCTCCAAGGGTTCCCCACTCTTTCTGGCCCACAAAAGGCCTCTCATTCCCCGGGAACACCTGTAGGACTCCCCGGCGTCAAGGAAATACGCCAAACCGTCTGAAAATAGAGGCCCAAAAGAACTGGAAATAATGTGTTTAATTTGGGGGGTGATGTCTATAATTATGGGGGTGCATTGGAGGCGGGAGTCCACTGGAGGGCTCCACACCGTCTGAATATAGGGCCCCAAAAGGCCTGGAATTAATGTATTTAATTTGGGGGGTGCATTTGCAGCGGGAGTCCACCGGAGGGCTCCATTTCCCCACTCTTTTGTTGACATATGGCCACAAAAGGCCTCTCATTCCCCGGGAAGACCTGATGGACGCCCCGGCGTCACCGAAATAAGCCAAACTGTCTGAAAATAGGGGCTCCAAGGGTTCCCCACTCTTTCTGGCCCACAAAAGGCCTCTCATTCCCCGGGAACACCTGTAGGACTCCCCGGCGTCAAGGAAATCCGCCAAACTGTCTGAAAATAGGGCCCCAAAAGAACTGGAAATGATGCCTTTAATTTGGGGGGTGATGTCTTTAATTTGGGGGGTGCATTGGAGGCGGGAGTCCACTGGAGGGCTACACACCGTCTGAATATAGGGCCCCAAAAGGCCTGGAATTAATGTATTTAATTTGGGGGGTGCATTTGCAGCGGGAGTCCACCGGAGGGCTCCATTTCCCCACTCTTTTGTTGACATATGGCCACAAAAGGCCTCTCATTCCCCGGGAAGACCTGATGGACGCCCCGGCGTCACCGAAATAAGCCAAACTGTCTGAAAATAGGGGCTCCAAGGGTCCCCCACTCTTTCTGGCCCACAAAAGGCCTCTCATTCCCCGGGAACACCAAAAGAACTGGAAATAATGTGTTTAATTCAGGGTGCATTTGCAGCGAGTGTCCACCAGAGGGCTCCAATTCCCCAGCTATAGTCCTGGTACTCTAAAATGATGGCACTTAGTCAAATTTCCGCCTTTTTTTGATGACTTCCAACTAGGAGAGGGACTAATTTTGAGTTCCGGACCCGGGTGGAGAACCATAGCAGGTCGGCCTTCTTAAAGGGAAATGCTCCTAGGCACTTAGTCAAATTTACGCCTTTTTTTTGGACTTCCAGCGAGGAGAGGGACTAATTTTGCTTTCCGTACCCGGGTGGAGAACCATAGCAGGTCAGCCTTCTTAAAGGGACATCCTCCTAGGCACTTAGTCAAATTTCCGCCTTTTTTTTGGACTTCCAGCGAGGAGAGGGACTAATTTTGCTTTCCGCACCCGGGTGGAGAACCATAGCAGGTCAGCCTTCTTAAAGGGACATCCTCCTAGGCACTTAGTCAAATTTACGCCTTTTTTTTGGACTTCCAGCGAGGAGAGGGACTAATTTTGCTTTCCGTACCCGGGTGGAGAACCATAGCACGTCGGCCTTCTTAAAGGGAAATGCTCCTAGGCACTTAGTCAAATTCACGCCTTTTTTTTGGACTTCCAGCGAGGAGAGGGACAATTTGGCGTTCCTGACCCAGGTGGAGAACCATAGCACGTCGGCCTTCTTAAAGGGACATCCTCCTTGGCACTTTGTCAAATTTACGCCTTTTTTTTGGACTTCCAGCGAGGAGAGGGACAATTTTGCTTTCCTGACCCAGGTGGAGAACCATAGCAGGTCGGCCTTCTTAAAGGGACATCCTCCTAGGCACTTAGTCAAATTCACGCCTTTTTTTTTGGACTTCCAGCTAGGAGAGGGACTAATTTTGCTTTCCGGACCCAGGTGGAGAACCATAGCACGTCGGCCTTCTTAAAGGGACATCCTCCTAGGCACTTAGTCAAATTTACACCTTTTTTTTGGACTTCCAGCGAGGAGAGGGACAATTTTGCGTTCCTGACCCAGGTGGAGGACCATAGCACGTCGGCCTTCTTAAAGGGACATCCTCCTAGGCACTTAGTCAAATTTACACCTTTTTTTTGGACTTCCAGCGAGGAGAGGGACAATTTTGCGTTCCTGACCCAGGTGGAGGACCATAGCACGTCGGCCTTCTTAAAGGGACATCCTCCTAGGCACTTAGTCAAATTTCCGCCTTTTTTTTTGACTTCCAGCGAGGAGAGGGACAATTTTGCGTTCCTGACCCAGGTGGAGGACCATAGCACGTCGGCCTTCTTAAAGGGACATCCTCCTAGGCACTTAGTCAAATTTACACCTTTTTTTTTGGACTTCCAGCGAGGAGAGGGACTAATTTGGCGTTCCGTACCCAGGTAGAGAACCAAGGCACGTCGGCCTTCTTAAGGGGACATCCTCCTAGACACTTAGTCAAATTCACGCCTGAAAATAGGGCCCCAAAAGAACTGGAAATAATGTCTTTAATTCAGGGTGCATTTGCAGCGAGTGTCCACCAGAGGGCTCCAATTCCCCCACTATAGTCCTGGTACTCTAAAATGATGGCACTTAGTCAAATTTCCGCCTTTTTTTTGGACTTCCAGCGAGGAGAGGGACAATTTTGCTTTCCGTACCCAGGTGGAGAACCATAGCACGTCGGCCTTCTTAAAGGGACATCCTCCTTGGCACTTTGTCAAATTTACGCCTTTTTTTTGGACTTCCAGCGAGGAGAGGGACAATTTTGCTTTCCTGACCCAGGTGGAGAACCATAGCAGGTCGGCCTTCTTAAAGGGACATCCTCCTAGGCACTTAGTCAAATTCACGCCTTTTTTTTGGACTTCCAGCTAGGAGAGGGACTAATTTTGCTTTCCGGACCCAGGTGGAGAACCATAGCACGTCGGCCTTCTTAAA
>NW_027316856.1:0-10000 GCF_033978685.3 Nerophis lumbriciformis | reverse complement strand
AAAAGTTGAAAATGTGTCCGAGAAGGCGCCCCTTAGGCGGACACAGGTGTCTGCATGAGCCCCTGTCGCTCAGATGCTGGAAGAGCAGATTGAAAAAGGACCGGGGTAAAGAGGGGGAAAGCACCATATATGTGTCCGGGAAGGCGCCCCTCGGGCGGACACAGGTGTCTGCATGAGCCCCTGTCGCTCAGATGCTGGAAGATCAGTTTGAAAAAAGGACCAGAGGATAGAGGGGAAAAACACCATATATGTGTCCGGGAAGGCGCCCCTCGGGCGGACACAGGTGTCTGCATGAGCCCCTGTCGCTCAGATGCTGGAAGATCAGTTTGAAAAAGGACCGGGGTAAAGAGGGGGGAAGCACCATATATGTGTCCGGGAAGGCGCCCCTCGGGCGGACACAGGTGTCTGCATGAGCCCCTGTCGCTCAGATGCTGGAAGATCAGTTTGAAAAAAGAACCAGAGGATAGAGGGGAAAAACACCATATTTGTGTCCGAAAATAGCTCACTTTGACTCGGACGCGTTCCCTGTGATTTCAGCCTGTCAGACATGGTGCACATAGTAACGAGATGGAGGTGTTTTGGTCGACCAGGTAAAAAACGAAAAATCGAGAGAAGGTAAAAAGTAGGTGAAAAATTAAGCCTCTCTCGTTAAGGTACTTAGAAAAAATCCCAAAAAAAAAATGAACTCCCATTGAAATGAATGGGGAAAATTTTTTTTCTCGTTTTTTTTCTAAGTACAACAACGAGAGAAGGTAAAAAATGGTTTTTTTTAGCCTCTCTCGTTAAGGTACTTAGAAAAAAACCCAGATTTTTTATTTTCTCGTTTTTTTTCTAAGTACAACAACGAGAGAAGGTAAAAA
Organism: Nerophis lumbriciformis; assembly: GCF_033978685.3. NCBI lineage: Eukaryota > Metazoa > Chordata > Actinopteri > Syngnathiformes > Syngnathidae > Nerophis > Nerophis lumbriciformis. The sequence goes on along the minus strand of NW_027316856.1, from coordinate 9,140 downwards.
CAGGTGCTTTTTAGCCTCTCTCGTTAAGGTACTTGGAAAAAATCCGAGACATGTTTGGTCTTCCCCACTGACAGTGCGCCTTTGCTGGGTAAGTTGTGGACGTGCCAGGCACCCCCGGGACACCGGTGGAACGCGGCCGGACTCGTGGTACTCCAACCCGGGCATAATTTTGGATATTTCCCGGTCCTTTTTTTCCCCACTTTCCCAACTTTTCTTCCGAATCACAGTGCGCCTTTGCTGGGTAAGTTGTGGACATGGCAGGCACCCCCGGGACACCGGTGGAACGCGGCCGGACTCGTGGTACTCCAACCCGGGCATAATATTGGATCAAATTCGGGACTTTTGCCCACTTTCCCAACTTTTCTTCCCAATCACAGTGCGCCTTTGCTGGGTAAGTTGTGGACATGCCAGGCACCCCCGGGACACCGGTGGAACGCGGCCGGACTCGTGGTACTCCAACCCGGGCATAATTTTGGATCAAATTCGGGACTTTTGCCCACTTTCCCAACTTTTCTTCCCAATCACAGTGCGCCTTTGCTGGGTGCGTCGTGGACATTGTAGGCACCCCGAGACACTGGTGGAACGCGGCGGGACTTGTGGGACTCGAACCTGGGTGTGATTTTGGACCAAATTCGGGACTTTTGCCCACTTTCCCAACTTTTCTTCCCAATCACAGTGCACCTTTGCTGGGTAAGTTGTGGACATTGTAGGCACCCCGGCACTCTGATGGAACGCGGCGGGACTTGCGGGACTCGAACCTGGGTGTGATTTTGGACCAAATTCGGGACTTTTGCCCACTTTCCCAACTTTTCTTCCCAATCACAGTGCGCCTTTGCTGGGTGCGTTGTGGACATTGTAGGCACCCCGGAACCCTGGTGGAACGCGGCGGGACTTGTGGGACTCTAATCTGGGTGTGATTTTGGATAAAATTCGGGACTTTTGCCCACTTTCCCAACTTTTCTTCCCAATCACAGTGCACCTTTGCTGGGTGCGTCGTGGACATTGTAGGCACCCCGAGACACTGGTGGAACGCGGCGGGACTTGTGGGACTCGAACCTGGGTGTGATTTTGGACCAAATTCGGGACTTTTGCCCACTTTCCCAACTTTTCTTCCCAATCACAGTGCGCCTTTGCTGGGTGCGTCTTGGACATGTCAGGCACCCCGGAACACTGGTGGAACGCGGCGGGACTTGTGGGACTCGAACCTGGGTGTGATTTTGGACCAAATTCGGGACTTTTGCCCACTTTCCCAACTTTTCTTCCCAATCACAGTGCGCCTTTGCTGGGTAAGTTGTGGACATTGTAGGCACCCCGGAACACTGGTGGAACGCGGCGGGACTTGTGGGACTCGAACCTGGGTGTGATTTTGGTCCAAATTCGGGACTTTTGCCCACTTTCCCAACTTTTCTTCCCAATCACAGTGCACCTTTGCTGGGTAAGTTGTGGACATTGTAGGCACCCCGAGACACTGGTGGAACGCGGCGGGACTTGTGGGACTCGAACCTGGGTGTGATTTTGGACCAAATTCGGGACTTTTGCCCACTTTCCCAACTTTTCTTCCCACTCACAGTGCGCCTTTGCTGGGTGCGTTGTGGACATTGTAGGCACCCCGGAACCCTGGTGGAACGCGGCGGGACTTGTGGGACTCGAACCTGGGTGTGATTTTGGACCAAATTCGGGACTTTTGCCCACTTTCCCAACTTTTCTTCCCAATCACAGTGCGCCTTTGCTGGGTGCGTTGTGGACATTGTAGGCACCCCGGAACCCTGGTGGAACGCGGCGGGACTTGTGGGACTCGAACCTGGGTGTGATTTTGGACCAAATTCGGGACTTTTGCCCACTTTCCCAACTTTTCTTCCCAATCACAGTGCGCCTTTGCTGGGTGCGTCGTGGACATTGTAGGCACCCCGAGACACTGGTGGAACGCGGCGGGACTTGTGGGACTCGAACCTGGGTGTGATTTTGGACCAAATTCGGGACTTTTGCCCACTTTCCCAACTTTTCTTCCCAATCACAGTGCGCCTTTGCTGGGTGCGTTGTGGACATTGTAGGCACCCCGAGACACTGGTGGAACGCGGCGGGACTTGTGGGACTCGAACCTGGGTGTGATTTTGGACCAAATTCGGGACTTTTGCCCACTTTCACAACTTTTCTTCCCAATCACAGTGCGCCTTTGCTGGGTGCGTTGTGGACATTGTAGGCACCCCGGAACCCTGGTGGAACGCGGCGGGACTTGTGGGACTCGAACCTGGGTGTGATTTTGGACCAAATTCGGGACTTTTGCCCACTTTCACAACTTTTCTTCCCAATCACAGTGCGCCTTTGCTGGGTGCGTTGTGGACATTGTAGGCACCCCGAGACACTGGTGGAACGCGGCGGGACTTGTGGGACTCGAACCTGGGTGTGATTTTGGACCAAATTCGGGACTTTTGCCCACTTTCACAACTTTTCTTCCCAATCACAGTGCGCCTTTGCTGGGTGCGTTGTGGACATTGTAGGCACCCCGGAACCCTGGTGGAACGCGGCGGGACTTGTGGGACTCGAACCTGGGTGTGATTTTGGACCAAATTCGGGACTTTTGCCCACTTTCCCAACTTTTCTTCCCAATCACAGTGCGCCTTTGCTGGGTGCGTTGTGGACATTGTAGGCACCCCGGAACCCTGGTGGAACGCGGCGGGACTTGTGGGACTCGAACCTGGGTGTGATTTTGGACCAAATTCGGGACTTTTGCCCACTTTCCCAACTTTTCTTCCCAATCACAGTGCGCCTTTGCTGGGTAAGTTGTGGACGTTGTAGGCACCCCGAGACACTGGTGGAACGCGGCGGGACTTGTGGGACTCGAACCTGGGTGTGATTTTGGACCAAATTCGGGACTTTTGCCCACTTTCACAACTTTTCTTCCCAATCACAGTGCGCCTTTGCTGGGTAAGTTGTGGACGTTGTAGGCACCCCGAGACACTGGTGGAACGCGGCGGGACTTGTGGGACTCGAACCTGGGTGTGATTTTGGACCAAATTCGGGACTTTTGCCCACTTTCACAACTTTTCTTCCCAATCACAGTGCGCCTTTGCTGGGTGCGTTGTGGACATTGTAGGCACCCCGAGACACTGGTGGAACGCGGCGGGACTTGTGGGACTCGAACCTGGGTGTGATTTTGGACCAAATTCGGGACTTTTGCCCACTTTCACAACTTTTCTTCCCAATCACAGTGCGCCTTTGCTGGGTGCGTTGTGGACATTGTAGGCACCCCGAGACACTGGTGGAACGCGGCGGGACTTGTGGGACTCGAACCTGGGTGTGATTTTGGACCAAATTCGGGACTTTTGCCCACTTTCACAACTTTTCTTCCCAATCACAGTGCGCCTTTGCTGGGTGCGTTGTGGACATTGTAGGCACCCCGAGACACTGGTGGAACGCGGCGGGACTTGTGGGACTCGAACCTGGGTGTGATTTTGGACCAAATTCGGGACTTTTGCCCACTTTCCCAACTTTTCTTCCCAATCACAGTGCGCCTTTGCTGGGTGCGTCGTGGACATGTCAGGCACCCCTGGAACACTGGTGGAACGCGGCGGGACTTGTGGGACTCGAACCTGGGTGTGATTTTGGACCAAATTCGGGACTTTTGCCCACTTTCCCAACTTTTCTTCCCAATCACAGTGCGCCTTTGCTGGGTGCGTTGTGGACATTGTAGGCACCCCGGAACCCTGGTGGAACGCGGCGGGACTTGTGGGACTCGAACCTGGGTGTGATTTTGGACCAAATTCGGGACTTTTGCCCACTTTCCCAACTTTTCTTCCCAATCACAGTGCGCCTTTGCTGGGTGCGTCGTGGACATGTCAGGCACCCCGGAACCCTGGTGGAACGCGGCGGGACTTGTGGGACTCGAACCTGGGTGTGATTTTGGACCAAATTCGGGACTTTTGCCCACTTTCCCAACTTTTCTTCCCAATCACAGTGCGCCTTTGCTGGGTGCGTTGTGGACATTGTAGGCACCCCCGGGACACCGGTGGAACGCGGCCGGACTCGTGGTACTCCAACCCGGGCATAATTTTGGATCAAATTCGGGACTTTTGCCCACTTTCCCAACTTTTCTTCCCAATCACAGTGCGCCTTTGCTGGGTGCGTTGTGGACATTGTAGGCACCCCGGAACCCTGGTGGAACGCGGCGGGACTTGTGGGACTCGAACCTGGGTGTGATTTTGGACCAAATTCGGGACTTTTGCCCACTTTCCCAACTTTTCTTCCCAATCACAGTGCGCCTTTGCTGGGTGCGTTGTGGACATTGTAGGCACCCCGGAACCCTGGTGGAACGCGGCGGGACTTGTGGGACTCGAACCTGGGTGTGATTTTGGACCAAATTCGGGACTTTTGCCCACTTTCCCAACTTTTCTTCCCAATCACAGTGCGCCTTTGCTGGGTGAGTTGTGGACATTGTAGGCACCCCGGAACCCTGGTGGAACGCGGCGGGACTTGTGGGACTCGAACCTGGGTGTGATTTTGGACCAAATTCGGGACTTTTGCCCACTTTCCCAACTTTTCTTCCCAATCACAGTGCGCCTTTGCTGGGTGCGTTGTGGACATTGTAGGCACCCCGGAACCCTGGTGGAACGCGGCGGGACTTGTGGGACTCGAACCTGGGTGTGATTTTGGACCAAATTCGGGACTTTTGCCCACTTTCCCAACTTTTCTTCCCAATCACAGTGCGCCTTTGCTGGGTGCGTTGTGGACATTGTAGGCACCCCGGAACCCTGGTGGAACGCGGCGGGACTTGTGGGACTCGAACCTGGGTGTGATTTTGGACCAAATTCGGGACTTTTGCCCACTTTCCCAACTTTTCTTCCCAATCACAGTGCGCCTTTGCTGGGTGCGTTGTGGACATTGTAGGCGCCCCGGAACCCTGGTGGAACGCGGCGGGACTTGTGGGACTCGAACCTGGGTGTGATTTTGGACCAAATTCGGGACTTTTGCCCACTTTCCCAACTTTTCTTCCCAATCACAGTGCACCTTTGCTGGGTGCGTCGTGGACATGTCAGGCACCCCGGAACCCTGGTGGAACGCGGCGGGACTTGTGGGACTCGAACCTGGGTGTGATGCCTTTGCTGGGTGCGTTGTGGACATTGTAGGCACCCCGAGACACTGGTGGAACGCGGCGGGACTTGTGGGACTCGAACCTGGGTATAATTTTGGATAAAATTCGGGACTTTTGCCCACTTTCCCAACTTTTCTTCCCAATCACAGTGCGCCTTTGCTGGGTGCGTCGTGGACATGTCAGGCACCCCGGAACCCTGGTGGAACGCGGCGGGACTTGTGGGACTCGAACCTGGGTGTGATTTTGGACCAAATTCGGGACTTTTGCCCACTTTCCCAACTTTTCTTCCCAATCACAGTGCGCCTTTGCTGGGTGCGTTGTGGACATTGTAGGCACCCCGGAACCCTGGTGGAACGCGGCGGGACTTGTGGGACTCGAACCTGGGTGTGATTTTGGACCAAATTCGGGACTTTTGCCCACTTTCCCAACTTTTCTTCCCAATCACAGTGCGCCTTTGCTGGGTGAGTTGTGGACATTGTAGGCACCCCGGAACCCTGGTGGAACGCGGCGGGACTTGTGGGACTCGAACCTGGGTGTGATTTTGGACCAAATTCGGGACTTTTGCCCACTTTCCCAACTTTTCTTCCCAATCACAGTGCGCCTTTGCTGGGTGCGTTGTGGACATTGTAGGCACCCCGGAACCCTGGTGGAACGCGGCGGGACTTGTGGGACTCGAACCTGGGTGTGATTTTGGACCAAATTCGGGACTTTTGCCCACTTTCCCAACTTTTCTTCCCAATCACAGTGCGCCTTTGCTGGGTGCGTTGTGGACATTGTAGGCACCCCGGAACCCTGGTGGAACGCGGCGGGACTTGTGGGACTCGAACCTGGGTGTGATTTTGGACCAAATTCGGGACTTTTGCCCACTTTCCCAACTTTTCTTCCCAATCACAGTGCGCCTTTGCTGGGTGCGTTGTGGACATTGTAGGCGCCCCGGAACCCTGGTGGAACGCGGCGGGACTTGTGGGACTCGAACCTGGGTGTGATTTTGGACCAAATTCGGGACTTTTGCCCACTTTCCCAACTTTTCTTCCCAATCACAGTGCACCTTTGCTGGGTGCGTCGTGGACATGTCAGGCACCCCGGAACCCTGGTGGAACGCGGCGGGACTTGTGGGACTCGAACCTGGGTGTGATGCCTTTGCTGGGTGCGTTGTGGACATTGTAGGCACCCCGAGACACTGGTGGAACGCGGCGGGACTTGTGGGACTCGAACCTGGGTATAATTTTGGATAAAATTCGGGACTTTTGCCCACTTTCCCAACTTTTCTTCCCAATCACAGTGCGCCTTTGCTGGGTGCGTCGTGGACATGTCAGGCACCCCGGAACCCTGGTGGAACGCGGCGGGACTTGTGGGACTCGAACCTGGGTGTGATTTTGGATCATTTCGTGGCCTTTTGCTATGCATGCCTTCTCCCCGCTAGTTTGATGTGTGCTGCTGCAAAAGTTCCAAGAGGGCGTTTTTGCCCCCCTCCAAACCCCCTCTCTTTGTTTATAGTGCATATTTTCTGCTGGATCTACTCTCTATTTACTCCAAGGAAAAAAACTAGCCGGTCGCGGCAAATTTTTACAATCGGTCGCCAAACTACGGCACGAGGGCCGAACGCGGTACGCCGGCGTCCAAGATACGGCCCGGGGATTTTTTTGATTTTTTGGGCTTTTTTTGATTTTTTTGGACATGTTGGGCATCCCAGGACTCGGGTGCGACTGCAGGACGTGTGGGGCTCTAACCTGGGTGTGGTTTTTGGTCATTTTTCCGGACTTTTGCCCACTTTTCCAACTTTTCTTCCCCACTCACAGTGCGCCTTTGCTGGGTGCGTTTTGGGCATGTGGGGGGCACCTCGGACTCGGGTGGGACGCGGCGGGACTTGTGGCACTCGTACCTGGGTGTGATTTTTGATCATTTTGTGGACTTTTCCCCAGACACTCTCCACTTGTCTACCCCACTTCCCCTGTGACTTTGCTGGGGGGGCGTTTCCCCGCTGTCCTTTGTAGTGTAAGGGTTACTTTTCTTTTTTTTCCTGTCTGAAAATAGGGCCCCAAAAGGCCTCACACTCCCCGGGAAGACCTGATGGACGCCTCGGCGTCACTGAAACAGGCCAATCTGTCTGAAAATATGGCCCACGAAAGGCCTCACATTCCCCGGGAAGACCTGACGGACGCCCCGGCGTCACCGAAATACGGCAAACTGTCTGAAAATAGGGGCTCCAAGTGTTCCCCACTATTTCTGGCCCACAAAAGGCCTCTCATTCCCCGGGAACACCTGTAGGACTCCCCGGCGTCAAGGAAATACGCCAAACCGTCTGAAAATAGGGGCCCAAAAGAACTGGAAATAATGTGTTTAATTTGGGGGGTGATGTCTATAATTATGGGGGTGCATTGGAGGCGGGAGTCCACTGGAGGGCTCCACACCGTCTGAATATAGGGCCCCAAAAGGCCTGGAATTAATGTATTTAATTTGGGGGGTGCATTTGCAGCGGGAGTCCACCGGAGGGCTCCATTTCCCCACTCTTTTGTTGACATATGGCCACAAAAGGCCTCTCATTCCCCGGGAAGACCTGATGGACGCCCCGGCGTCACCGAAATAAGCCAAACTGTCTGAAAATAGGGGCTCCAAGGGTTCCCCACTCTTTCTGGCCCACAAAAGGCCTCTCATTCCCCGGGAACACCTGTAGGACTCCCCGGCGTCAAGGAAATACGCCAAACCGTCTGAAAATAGGGGCCCAAAAGAACTGGAAATAATGTGTTTAATTTGGGGGGTGATGTCTATAATTATGGGGGTGCATTGGAGGCGGGAGTCCACTGGAGGGCTCCACACCGTCTGAATATAGGGCCCCAAAAGGCCTGGAATTAATGTCTTTAATTTGGGGGGTGCATTTGCAGCGGGAGTCCACCGGAGGGCTCCATTTCCCCACTCTTTTGTTGACATATGGCCACAAAAGGCCTCTCATTCCCCGGGAAGACCTGATGGACGCCCCGGCGTCACCGAAATAAGCCAAACTGTCTGAAAATAGGGGCTCCAAGGGTTCCCCACTCTTTCTGGCCCACAAAAGGCCTCTCATTCCCCGGGAACACCTGTAGGACTCCCCGGCGTCAAGGAAATACGCCAAACCGTCTGAAAATAGGGGCCCAAAAGAACTGGAAATAATGTGTTTAATTTGGGGGGTGATGTCTATAATTATGGGGGTGCATTGGAGGCGGGAGTCCACTGGAGGGCTCCACACCGTCTGAATATAGGGCCCCAAAAGGCCTGGAATTAATGTATTTAATTTGGGGGGTGCATTTGCAGCGGGAGTCCACCGGAGGGCTCCATTTCCCCACTCTTTTGTTGACATATGGCCACAAAAGGCCTCTCATTCCCCGGGAAGACCTGATGGACGCCCCGGCGTCACCGAAATAAGCCAAACTGTCTGAAAATAGGGGCTCCAAGGGTTCCCCACTCTTTCTGGCCCACAAAAGGCCTCTCATTCCCCGGGAACACCTGTAGGACTCCCCGGCGTCAAGGAAATACGCCAAACCGTCTGAAAATAGGGGCCCAAAAGAACTGGAAATAATGTGTTTAATTTGGGGGGTGATGTCTATAATTATGGGGGTGCATTGGAGGCGGGAGTCCACTGGAGGGCTCCACACCGTCTGAATATAGGGCCCCAAAAGGCCTGGAATTAATGTATTTAATTTGGGGGGTGCATTTGCAGCGGGAGTCCACCGGAGGGCTCCATTTCCCCACTCTTTTGTTGACATATGGCCACAAAAGGCCTCTCATTCCCCGGGAAGACCTGATGGACGCCCCGGCGTCACCGAAATAAGCCAAACTGTCTGAAAATAGGGGCTCCAAGGGTTCCCCACTCTTTCTGGCCCACAAAAGGCCTCTCATTCCCCGGGAACACCTGTAGGACTCCCCGGCGTCAAGGAAATCCGCCAAACTGTCTGAAAATAGGGCCCCAAAAGAACTGGAAATGATGCCTTTAATTTGGGGGGTGATGTCTTTAATTTGGGGGGTGCATTGGAGGCGGGAGTCCACTGGAGGGCTACACACCGTCTGAATATAGGGC
>NW_027316853.1:15000-25000 GCF_033978685.3 Nerophis lumbriciformis | reverse complement strand
CCTGTCGCTCAAGCCCTGGAAGCCCTAAGTACCTGGGTGGAATCAGTTCCAGGATTTCATTCATGCGGGAAAAGTTGAAAATGTGTCCGGGACAGCGCCCCCTAGGCGGACACACGCTCCGGACAGAGCCCCTGTCGCTCAAGCCCTGGAAGCCCTAAGTACCTGGGTGGAATCAGTTCCAGGATTTCATTCATGCGGGAAAAGTTGAAAATGTGTCCGAGATAGCGCCCCTTAGGCGGACACAGGTGTCTGCATGAGCCCCTGTCGCTCAGAAGCTGGAAGAGCAGTTTGAAAAAGGACCGGGGTAAAGAGGGGGGAAGCACCATATATGTGTCCGGGAAGGCGCCCCTCGGGCGGACACAGGTGTCTGCATGAGCCCCTGTCGCTCAGATGCTGGAAGATCAGTTTGAAAAAGGACCGGGGTAAAGAGGGGGGAAGCACCATATATGTGTCCGGGAAGGCGCCCCTCGGGCGGACACAGGTGTCTGCATGAGCCCCTGTCGCTCAGATGCTGGAAGATCAGTTTGAAAAAGGACCGGGGTAAAGAGGGGGGAAGCACCATATATGTGTCCGGGAAGGCGCCCCTCGGGCGGACACAGGTGTCTGCATGAGCCCCTGTCGCTCAGATGCTGGAAGATCAGTTTGAAAAAGGACCGGGGTAAAGAGGGGGGAAGCACCATATATGTGTCCGGGAAGGCGCCCCTCGGGCGGACACAGGTGTCTGCATGAGCCCCTGTCGCTCAGATGCTGGAAGATCAGTTTGAAAAAAGAACCAGAGGATAGAGGGGAAAAACACCATATTTGTGTCCGAAAATAGCTCACTTTGACTCGGACGCGTTCCCTGTGATTTCAGCCTGTCAGACATGGTGCACATAGTAACGAGATGGAGGTGTTTTGGTCGACCAGGTAAAAAACGAAAAATCGAGAGAAGGTAAAAAGTAGGTGAAAAATTAAGCCTCTCTCGTTAAGGTACTTAGAAAAAATCCCAAAAAAAAAATGAACTCCCATTGAAATGAATGGGGAAAATTTTTTTTCTCGTTTTTTTTCTAAGTACAACAACGAGAGAAGGTAAAAAATGGTTTTTTTTAGCCTCTCTCGTTAAGGTACTTAGAAAAAAACCCAGATTTTTTATTTTCTCGTTTTTTTTCTAAGTACAACAACGAGAGAAGGTAAAAACAGGTGCTTTTTAGCCTCTCTCGTTAAGGTACTTGGAAAAAATCCGAGACATGTTTGGTCTTCCCCACTGACAGTGCGCCTTTGCTGGGTAAGTTGTGGACGTGCCAGGCACCCCCGGGACACCGGTGGAACGCGGCCGGACTCGTGGTACTCCAACCCGGGCATAATTTTGGATATTTTCCGGTCCTTTTTTTCCCCACTTTCCCAACTTTTCTTCTGAATCACAGTGCGCCTTTGCTGGGTAAGTTGTGGACATGGCAGGCACCCCCGGGACACCGGTGGAACGCGGCCGGACTCGTGGTACTCCAACCCGGGCATAATTTTGGATATTTCCCGGTCCTTTTTTTCCCCACTTTCCCAACTTTTCTTCTGAATCACAGTGCGCCTTTGCTGGGTAAGTTGTGGACATGGCAGGCACCCCCGGGACACCGGTGGAACGCGGCCGGACTCGTGGTACTCCAACCCGGGCATAATTTTGGATATTTCCCGGTCCTTTTTTTCCACACTTTCCCAACTTTTCTTCTGAATCACAGTGCGCCTTTGCTGGGTAAGTGGTGGACATGCCAGGCACCCCCGGGACACCGGTGGAACGCGGCCGGACTCGTGGTACTCCAACCCGGGCATAATTTTGGATCAAATTCGGGACTTTTGCCCACTTTCCCAACTTTTCTTCCCAATCACAGTGCGCCTTTGCTGGGTAAGTGGTGGACATGCCAGGCACCCCCGGGACACCGGTGGAACGCGGCCGGACTCGTGGTACTCCAACCCGGGCATAATTTTGGATCAAATTCGGGACTTTTGCCCACTTTCCCAACTTTTCTTCCCAATCACAGTGCGCCTTTGCTGGGTGCGTTGTGGACATTGTAGGCACCCCGAGACCCTGGTGGAACGCGGCGGGACTTGTGGGACTCGAACCTGGGTGTGATTTTGGACCAAATTCGGGACTTTTGCCCACTTTCCCAACTTTTCTTCCCAATCACAGTGCGCCTTTGCTGGGTGCGTTGTGGACATTGTAGGCACCCCGAGACCCTGGTGGAACGCGGCGGGACTTGTGGGACTCGAACCTGGGTGTGATTTTGGACCAAATTCGGGACTTTTGCCCACTTTCCCAACTTTTCTTCCCACTCACAGTGCGCCTTTGCTGGGTGCGTTGTGGACATTGTAGGCACCCCGGAACCCTGGTGGAACGCGGCGGGACTTGTGGGACTCGAACCTGGGTGTGATTTTGGACCAAATTCGGGACTTTTGCCCACTTTCCCAACTTTTCTTCCCAATCACAGTGCGCCTTTGCTGGGTGCGTCGTGGACATGTCAGGCACCCCGGAACCCTGGTGGAACGCGGCGGGACTTGTGGGACTCGAACCTGGGTGTGATTTTGGACCAAATTCGGGACTTTTGCCCACTTTCCCAACTTTTCTTCCCAGTCACAGTGCGCCTTTGCTGGGTGCGTTGTGGACATTGTAGGCACCCCGAGACACTGGTGGAACGCGGCGGGACTTGTGGGACTCGAACCTGGGTGTGATTTTGGACCACATTCGGGACTTTTGCCCACTTTCCCAACTTTTCTTCCCAATCACAGTGCGCCTTTGCTGGGTAAGTTGTGGACATTGTAGGCACCCCGAGACACTGGTGGAACGCGGCGGGACTTGTGGGACTCGAACCTGGGTGTGATTTTGGACCAAATTCGGGACTTTTGCCCACTTTCCCAACTTTTCTTCCCAATCACAGTGCGCCTTTGCTGGGTGCGTCTTGGACATGTCAGGCACCCCGGAACACTGGTGGAACGCGGCGGGACTTGTGGGACTCGAACCTGGGTGTGATTTTGGACCAAATTCGGGACTTTTGCCCACTTTCCCAACTTTTCTTCCCAATCACAGTGCGCCTTTGCTGGGTGCGTTGTGGACATTGTAGGCACCCCGGAACCCTGGTGGAACGCGGCGGGACTTGTGGGACTCGAACCTGGGTGTGATTTTGGACCAAATTCGGGACTTTTGCCCACTTTCCCAACTTTTCTTCCCAATCACAGTGCGCCTTTGCTGGGTAAGTTGTGGACATTGTAGGCACCCCGAGACACTGGTGGAACGCGGCGGGACTAAGTTCCAAGAGGGCGTTTTTGCCCCCCCCCCTCCAAACTCCCTCTCTTTGTTTATAGTGCATATTTTCTGCTGGATCTACTCTCTATTTACTCCAAGGAAAAAAACTAGCCGGTCGCGGCAAATTTTTACAATCGGTCGCCAAACTACGGCACGAGGGCCGAACGCGGTACGCCGGCGTCCAAGATACGGCCCGGGGCTTTTTTTTGATTTTTTGGGCTTTTTTTGATTTTTTTGGACATGTTGGGCATCCCAGGACTCGGGTGCGACTGCAGGACGTGTGGGGCTCTAACCTGGGTGTGGTTTTTGGTCATTTTTCCGGACTTTTGCCCACTTTTCCAACTTTTCTTCCCCACTCACAGTGCGCCTTTGCTGGGTGCGTTTTGGGCATGTGGGGGGCACCTCGGACTCGGGTGGGACGCGGCGGGACTTGTGGCACTCGTACCTGTGTGTGATTTTTGATCATTTTGTGGACTTTTCCCCAGACACTCTCCACTTGTCTACCCCACTTCCCCTGTGACTTTGCTGGGGGGGCGTTTCCCCGCTGTCCTTTGTAGTGTAAGGGTTACTTTTCTTTTTTTTCTGTCTGAAAATAGGGCCCCAAAAGGCCTCACACTCCCCGGGAAGACCTGATGGACGCCTCGGCGTCACTGAAACAGGCCAATCTGTCTGAAAATATGGCCCACGAAAGGCCTCACATTCCCCGGGAAGACCTGACGGACGCCCCGGCGTCACCGAAATACGGCAAACTGTCTGAAAATAGGGGCTCCAAGTGTTCCCCACTATTTCTGGCCCACAAAAGGCCTCTCATTCCCCGGGAACACCTGTAGGACTCCCCGGCGTCAAGGAAATACGCCAAACCGTCTGAAAATAGGGGCCCAAAAGAACTGGAAATAATGTGTTTAATTTGGGGGGTGATGTCTATAATTATGGGGGTGCATTGGAGGCGGGAGTCCACTGGAGGGCTCCACACCGTCTGAATATAGGGCCCCAAAAGGCCTGGAATTAATGTATTTAATTTGGGGGGTGCATTTGCAGCGGGAGTCCACCGGAGGGCTCCAATTCCCCACTCTTTTGTTGACCTATGTATGGCCCCAAAAGGCCTCTCATTCCCCGGGGAGACCTGAAGGACCCCCCCGGCGTCACCGAAATAAGCCAAACTGTCTGAAAATAGGGGCTCCAAGGGTTCCCCACTCTTTCTGGCCCACAAAAGGCCTCTCATTCCCCGGGAACACCTGTAGGACTCCCCGGCGTCAAGGAAATACGCCAAACCGGCTGAAAACAGGCCCCCAAAAGAACTGGAAATAATGTCTTTAGTTTGGGGGGTGATGTCTTTAATTTGGGGGGTGCATTGGAGGCGGGAGTCCACTGGAGGGCTCCACAACGTCTGAAAATAGGGCCCCAAAAGAACTGGAAATAATGTGTTTAATTCAGGGTGCATTTGCAGCGAGTGTCCACCAGAGGGCTCCAATTCCCCAGCTATAGTCCTGGTACTCTAAAATGATGGCACTTAGTCAAATTTCCGCCTTTTTTTGATGACTTCCAACTAGGAGAGGGACTAATTTTGAGTTCCGGACCCGGGTGGAGAACCATAGCACGTCGGCCTTCTTAAAGGGACATCCTCCTAGGCACTTAGTCAAATTTACACCTTTTTTTTGGACTTCCAGCGAGGAGAGGGACAATTTTGCGTTCCTGACCCAGGTGGAGGACCATAGCACGTCGGCCTTCTTAAAGGGACATCCTCCTAGGCACTTAGTCAAATTTACACCTTTTTTTTGGACTTCCAGCGAGGAGAGGGACAATTTTGCGTTCCTGACCCAGGTGGAGGACCATAGCACGTCGGCCTTCTTAAAGGGACATCCTCCTAGGCACTTAGTCAAATTTACACCTTTTTTTTGGACTTCCAGCGAGGAGAGGGACAATTTTGCGTTCCTGACCCAGGTGGAGGACCATAGCACGTCGGCCTTCTTAAAGGGACATCCTCCTAGGCACTTAGTCAAATTTACACCTTTTTTTTTGGACTTCCAGCGAGGAGAGGGACTAATTTTGCTTTCCGTACCCGGGTGGAGAACCATAGCAGGTCAGCCTTCTTAAAGGGACATCCTCCTAGGCACTTAGTCAAACTTACGCCTTTTTTTTGGACTTCCAGCGAGGAGAGGGACTAATTTTGCTTTCCGTACCCGGGTGGAGAACCATAGCAGGTCAGCCTTCTTAAAGGGACATCCTCCTAGGCACTTAGTCAAATTCACGCCTTTTTTTTTGGACTTCCAGCGAGGAGAGGGACTAATTTTGCTTTCCGTACCCGGGTGGAGAACCATAGCAGGTCGGCCTTCTTAAAGGGAAATGCTCCTAGACACTTAGTCAAATTTACCAAACTTTTCTATAGAGCCCTGGTACTCTAAAATGATGACACATAGACAAAAAACCAAACTTTTCTATAGAGGCCTGGTACTCTAAAATGATGGCACTTAGTCAAATTTCCGCCTTTTTTTTGGACTTCCAGCGAGGAGAGGGACTAATTTTGCGTTCCTGACCCAGGTGGAGGACCATAGCACGTCGGCCTTCTTAAAGGGACATCCTCCTAGGCACTTAGTCAAATTTACACCTTTTTTTTGGACTTCCAGCGAGGAGAGGGACAATTTTGCGTTCCTGACCCAGGTGGAGGACCATAGCACGTCGGCCTTCTTAAAGGGACATCCTCCTAGGCACTTAGTCAAATTTACACCTTTTTTTTGGACTTCCAGCGAGGAGAGGGACAATTTTGCGTTCCTGACCCAGGTGGAGGACCATAGCACGTCGGCCTTCTTAAAGGGACATCCTCCTAGGCACTTAGTCAAATTTACACCTTTTTTTTGGACTTCCAGCGAGGAGAGGGACAATTTTGCGTTCCTGACCCAGGTGGAGGACCATAGCACGTCGGCCTTCTTAAAGGGACATCCTCCTAGGCACTTAGTCAAATTCACGCCTTTTTTTTGGACTTCCAGCGAGGAGAGGGACTAATTTGGCGTTCCAGACCCAGGTGGAGAACCATAGCAGGTCGGCCTTCTTAAAGGGACATGCCCCTAGACACTTAGTCAAATTTACGCCTGAAAATAGGGCCCCAAAAGAACTGGAAATAATGTCTTTAATTCAGGGTGCATTTGCAGCGAGTGTCCACCAGAGGGCTCCAATTCCCCCACTATAGTCCTGGTACTCTAAAATGATGGCACTTAGTCAAATTTCCGCCTTTTTTTGATGACTTCCAACTAGGAGAGGGACTAATTTTGAGTTCCGGACCCGGGTGGAGAACCATAGCACGTCGGCCTTCTTAAAGGGACATCCTCCTAGGCACTTAGTCAAATTTCCGCCTTTTTTTTGGACTTCCAGCGAGGAGAGGGACTAATTTGGCGTTCCAGACCCAGGTGGAGAACCATAGCACGTCGGCCTTCTTTAAGGGACATCCTCCTAGGCACTTAGTCAAATTTACGCCTTTTTTTTGGACTTCCAGCGAGGAGAGGGACTAATTTTGCTTTCCTGACCCGGGTGGAGAACCATAGCAGGTCGGCCTTCTTAAAGGGACATCCTCCTAGGCACTTAGTCAAATTCACGCCTTTTTTTTGGACTTCCAGCGAGGAGAGGGACAATTTTGCTTTCCTGACCCAGGTGGAGAACCATAGCACGTCGGCCTTCTTAAAGGGACATCCTCCTAGGCACTTAGTCAAATTTACGCCTTTTTTTTGGACTTCCAGCGAGGAGAGGGACTAATTTTGCTTTCCGTACCCGGGTGGAGAACCATAGCAGGTCAGCCTTCTTAAAGGGACATCCTCCTAGGCACTTAGTCAAATTTACTCCTTTTTTTTGGACTTCCAGCGAGGAGAGGGACTAATTTTGCTTTCCGTACCCGGGTGGAGAACCATAGCAGGTCAGCCTTCTTAAAGGGACATCCTCCTAGGCACTTAGTCAAATTCACGCCTTTTTTTTGGACTTCCAGCGAGGAGAGGGACTAATTTGGCGTTCCTGACCCAGGTGGAGAACCATAGCACGTCGGCCTTCTTAAAGGGAAATGCTCCTAGACACTTAGTCAAATTCACGCCTTTTTTTTTGGACTTCCAGCTAGGAGAGGGACTAATTTGGCGTTCCGTACCCAGGTAGAGAACCAAGGCACGTCGGCCTTCTTAAGGGGACATCCTCCTAGACACTTAGTCAAATTTACACCTTTTTTTTTTGGACTTCCAGCGAGGAGAGGGACTAATTATAGGGCCCCAAAAGAACTGGAAATAATGTGTTTAATTCAGGGTGCATTTGCAGCGAGTGTCCACCAGAGGGCTCCAATTCCCCAGCTATAGTCCTGGTACTCTAAAATGATGGCACTTAGTCAAATTTCCGCCTTTTTTTGATGACTTCCAACTAGGAGAGGGACTAATTTTGCTTTCCGTACCCGGGTGGAGAACCATAGCAGGTCGGCCTTCTTAAAGGGACATCCTCCTAGGCACTTAGTCAAATTTACACCTTTTTTTTTGGACTTCCAGCGAGGAGAGGGACTAATTTTGCTTTCCGTACCCGGGTGGAGAACCATAGCAGGTCAGCCTTCTTAAAGGGACATCCTCCTAGGCACTTAGTCAAACTTACGCCTTTTTTTTGGACTTCCAGCGAGGAGAGGGACTAATTTTGCTTTCCGTACCCGGGTGGAGAACCATAGCAGGTCAGCCTTCTTAAAGGGACATCCTCCTAGGCACTTAGTCAAATTCACGCCTTTTTTTTTGGACTTCCAGCGAGGAGAGGGACTAATTTTGCTTTCCGTACCCGGGTGGAGAACCATAGCAGGTCGGCCTTCTTAAAGGGAAATGCTCCTAGACACTTAGTCAAATTTACCAAACTTTTCTATAGAGCCCTGGTACTCTAAAATGATGACACATAGACAAAAAACCAAACTTTTCTATAGAGGCCTGGTACTCTAAAATGATGGCACTTAGTCAAATTTCCGCCTTTTTTTTGGACTTCCAGCGAGGAGAGGGACTAATTTTGCGTTCCTGACCCAGGTGGAGGACCATAGCACGTCGGCCTTCTTAAAGGGACATCCTCCTAGGCACTTAGTCAAATTTACACCTTTTTTTTGGACTTCCAGCGAGGAGAGGGACAATTTTGCGTTCCTGACCCAGGTGGAGGACCATAGCACGTCGGCCTTCTTAAAGGGACATCCTCCTAGGCACTTAGTCAAATTTACACCTTTTTTTTGGACTTCCAGCGAGGAGAGGGACAATTTTGCGTTCCTGACCCAGGTGGAGGACCATAGCACGTCGGCCTTCTTAAAGGGACATCCTCCTAGGCACTTAGTCAAATTTACACCTTTTTTTTGGACTTCCAGCGAGGAGAGGGACAATTTTGCGTTCCTGACCCAGGTGGAGGACCATAGCACGTCGGCCTTCTTAAAGGGACATCCTCCTAGGCACTTAGTCAAATTCACGCCTTTTTTTTGGACTTCCAGCGAGGAGAGGGACTAATTTGGCGTTCCAGACCCAGGTGGAGAACCATAGCAGGTCGGCCTTCTTAAAGGGACATGCCCCTAGACACTTAGTCAAATTTACGCCTGAAAATAGGGCCCCAAAAGAACTGGAAATAATGTCTTTAATTCAGGGTGCATTTGCAGCGAGTGTCCACCAGAGGGCTCCAATTCCCCCACTATAGTCCTGGTACTCTAAAATGATGGCACTTAGTCAAATTTCCGCCTTTTTTTGATGACTTCCAACTAGGAGAGGGACTAATTTTGAGTTCCGGACCCGGGTGGAGAACCATAGCACGTCGGCCTTCTTAAAGGGACATCCTCCTAGGCACTTAGTCAAATTTCCGCCTTTTTTTTGGACTTCCAGCGAGGAGAGGGACTAATTTGGCGTTCCAGACCCAGGTGGAGAACCATAGCACGTCGGCCTTCTTTAAGGGACATCCTCCTAGGCACTTAGTCAAATTTACGCCTTTTTTTTGGACTTCCAGCGAGGAGAGGGACTAATTTTGCTTTCCTGACCCGGGTGGAGAACCATAGCAGGTCGGCCTTCTTAAAGGGACATCCTCCTAGGCACTTAGTCAAATTCACGCCTTTTTTTTGGACTTCCAGCGAGGAGAGGGACAATTTTGCTTTCCTGACCCAGGTGGAGAACCATAGCACGTCGGCCTTCTTAAAGGGACATCCTCCTAGGCACTTAGTCAAATTTACGCCTTTTTTTTGGACTTCCAGCGAGGAGAGGGACTAATTTTGCTTTCCGTACCCGGGTGGAGAACCATAGCAGGTCAGCCTTCTTAAAGGGACATCCTCCTAGGCACTTAGTCAAATTTACTCCTTTTTTTTGGACTTCCAGCGAGGAGAGGGACTAATTTTGCTTTCCGTACCCGGGTGGAGAACCATAGCAGGTCAGCCTTCTTAAAGGGACATCCTCCTAGGCACTTAGTCAAATTCACGCCTTTTTTTTGGACTTCCAGCGAGGAGAGGGACTAATTTGGCGTTCCTGACCCAGGTGGAGAACCATAGCACGTCGGCCTTCTTAAAGGGAAATGCTCCTAGACACTTAGTCAAATTCACGCCTTTTTTTTTGGACTTCCAGCTAGGAGAGGGACTAATTTGGCGTTCCGTACCCAGGTAGAGAACCAAGGCACGTCGGCCTTCTTAAGGGGACATCCTCCTAGACACTTAGTCAAATTTACACCTTTTTTTTTTGGACTTCCAGCGAGGAGAGGGACTAATTATAGGGCCCCAAAAGAACT
>NW_027316853.1:0-2500 GCF_033978685.3 Nerophis lumbriciformis | reverse complement strand
TTTAGCCTCTCTCGTTAAGGTACTTGGAAAAAATCCGAGACATGTTTGGTCTTCCCCACTGACAGTGCGCCTTTGCTGGGTAAGTTGTGGACGTGCCAGGCACCCCCGGGACACCGGTGGAACGCGGCCGGACTCGTGGTACTCCAACCCGGGCATAATTTTGGATATTTTCCGGTCCTTTTTTTCCCCACTTTCCCAACTTTTCTTCTGAATCACAGTGCGCCTTTGCTGGGTAAGTTGTGGACATGGCAGGCACCCCCGGGACACCGGTGGAACGCGGCCGGACTCGTGGTACTCCAACCCGGGCATAATTTTGGATATTTCCCGGTCCTTTTTTTCCCCACTTTCCCAACTTTTCTTCTGAATCACAGTGCGCCTTTGCTGGGTAAGTTGTGGACATGGCAGGCACCCCCGGGACACCGGTGGAACGCGGCCGGACTCGTGGTACTCCAACCCGGGCATAATTTTGGATCAAATTCGGGACTTTTGCCCACTTTCCCAACTTTTCTTCCCAATCACAGTGCGCCTTTGCTGGGTAAGTTGTGGACATGGCAGGCACCCCCGGGACACCGGTGGAACGCGGCCGGACTCGTGGTACTCCAACCCGGGCATAATTTTGGATCAAATTCGGGACTTTTGCCCACTTTCCCAACTTTTCTTCCCAATCACAGTGCGCCTTTGCTGGGTAAGTTGTGGACATGCCAGGCACCCCCGGGACACCGGTGGAACGCGGCCGGACTCGTGGTACTCCAACCCGGGCATAATTTTGGATCAAATTCGGGACTTTTGCCCACTTTCCCAACTTTTCTTCCCAATCACAGTGCGCCTTTGCTGGGTGCGTCGTGGACATGTCAGGCACCCCTGAACCCTGGTGGAACGCGGCGGGACTTGTGGGACTCGAACCTGGGTGTGATTTTGGACCAAATTCGGGACTTTTGCCCACTTTCCCAACTTTTCTTCCCAATCACAGTGCGCCTTTGCTGGGTGCGTCGTGGACATGTCAGGCACCCCTGAACCCTGGTGGAACGCGGCGGGACTTGTGGGACTCGAACCTGGGTGTGATTTTGGACCAAATTCGGGACTTTTGCCCACTTTCCCAACTTTTCTTCCCAATCACAGTGCGCCTTTGCTGGGTGCGTTGTGGACATTGTAGGCACCCCGAGACCCTGGTGGAACGCGGCGGGACTTGTGGGACTCGAACCTGGGTGTGATTTTGGACCAAATTCGGGACTTTTGCCCACTTTCCCAACTTTTCTTCCCACTCACAGTGCGCCTTTGCTGGGTGCGTTGTGGACATTGTAGGCACCCCGGAACCCTGGTGGAACGCGGCGGGACTTGTGGGACTCGAACCTGGGTGTGATTTTGGACCAAATTCGGGACTTTTGCCCACTTTCCCAACTTTTCTTCCCAATCACAGTGCGCCTTTGCTGGGTGCGTCGTGGACATGTCAGGCACCCCGGAACCCTGGTGGAACGCGGCGGGACTTGTGGGACTCGAACCTGGGTGTGATTTTGGACCAAATTCGGGACTTTTGCCCACTTTCCCAACTTTTCTTCCCAGTCACAGTGCGCCTTTGCTGGGTGCGTTGTGGACATTGTAGGCACCCCGAGACACTGGTGGAACGCGGCGGGACTTGTGGGACTCGAACCTGGGTGTGATTTTGGACCACATTCGGGACTTTTGCCCACTTTCCCAACTTTTCTTCCCAATCACAGTGCGCCTTTGCTGGGTAAGTTGTGGACATTGTAGGCACCCCGAGACACTGGTGGAACGCGGCGGGACTTGTGGGACTCGAACCTGGGTGTGATTTTGGACCAAATTCGGGACTTTTGCCCACTTTCCCAACTTTTCTTCCCAATCACAGTGCGCCTTTGCTGGGTGCGTCTTGGACATGTCAGGCACCCCGGAACACTGGTGGAACGCGGCGGGACTTGTGGGACTCGAACCTGGGTGTGATTTTGGACCAAATTCGGGACTTTTGCCCACTTTCCCAACTTTTCTTCCCAATCACAGTGCGCCTTTGCTGGGTGCGTTGTGGACATTGTAGGCACCCCGGAACCCTGGTGGAACGCGGCGGGACTTGTGGGACTCGAACCTGGGTGTGATTTTGGACCAAATTCGGGACTTTTGCCCACTTTCCCAACTTTTCTTCCCAATCACAGTGCGCCTTTGCTGGGTAAGTTGTGGACATTGTAGGCACCCCGAGACACTGGTGGAACGCGGCGGGACTAAGTTCCAAGAGGGCGTTTTTGCCCCCCCCCCTCCAAACTCCCTCTCTTTGTTTATAGTGCATATTTTCTGCTGGATCTACTCTCTATTTACTCCAAGGAAAAAAACTAGCCGGTCGCGGCAAATTTTTACAATCGGTCGCCAAACTACGGCACGAGGGCCGAACGCGGTACGCCGGCGTCCAAGATACGGCCCGGGGCTTTTTTTTGATTTTTTGGGCTTTTTTTGATTTTTTTGGACATGTTGGGCATCCCAGGACTCGGGTGCGACT
>NW_027316852.1:0-27095 GCF_033978685.3 Nerophis lumbriciformis | reverse complement strand
GAGATACTTATTCCCTTTTTTGCAAACTTCATTATAGCTGATCACTTTCACATCTAATATACGTTTTGCTTGTGAGTCCAAATCATGGGAAGCGTGTGAATTCAAAATATATGATTGGATCATAGTGTCATGTTGAACACCTTGCACTGTAATACCATAGTTCTGCAAAACATGAAGATCATATTTAGCATGATGAAAAATTTTCAATTGTTGTTCATCTTGTAACCACAGTTTTAGTGCTGTTAGTACATCATCGATCGGTAATTGTTCGCCGGTAGTATGTTGGAGTGGGATATAAAAAGCTGTATTTTTATCAGTGCAAATGCTTAAACCGACTAGATCTGCTTTCATAGCATTTAATGAAGTAGTTTCTGTGTCTACTGCTACGTAATTAGCTTGAGAGATTTTCTGTTGACAATTTTCTAATTCTGCCATGGTTGTCACACATATATATTTATCACGTGCTATACGGTGATTTTTTGCACATTCTGATTCATCGCTTCCTCCAAATTGTGTTTTGAGGGACTGAAAAGAAAATTGATCGCATAGTGAGAGTAATTTTTCTTTTTGAGGTGCTTGAATTATGAAGCTGTTTATTGCTTGTCCCAGTGATAAATTTTCTTTCAGTGTAATGAGTTCTTGTGCTATAGGTAACCATTGAACATGTTCTTGTAGATTTTTCTGTGCAGATGGTTTTAATTCATCGATATGTTGCAAGATTTGATCTAATGATTGGTATTGGTTTAACCACTTAGCGGCTGTTTTGGGACCGACTTGTGGTACACCAGGAATGTTATCACTTTTATCCCCTACTAATATTAAGTAGTCCAACATTTGATTGGGATATACACCAAATTTTTTGTATACCTCAGGAGGTTTGAGTATTTCATTACTCATAGTGTTTACTAGTGTGACATTCTCAGAAACCAATTGTGCTAAATCTTTATCTCCTGAAGAAATTAAACAATGATAAGAGTCTTTTTTGGCTGTGTGAACAAGAGAAGCAATCACATCATCTGCCTCAACATCTGGCATACAAATTATAGGCCATCCTAAGGCATCTATTAGGCTATAAATCGGTGCAATTTGTTGAATTAAATCTTCAGGTGTTTCTTTGCGTTGGCTTTTATAAGCAGGATAAAGAGTGTGACGGAAGGTAGGCCCAGGATGATCAAAAACACAAACACCATATGTAATATCATAGTTCTTCTGAAAGTTTTGTATCATTTGCAGGACACCATATATCGCTCCTGTAGGGAACCCTGTCTGGCTTTTGAGATTTGGTATCGCATAAAATGCACGAAAAATGTAAGAAGAACCATCAATAATATAGATTGTTTTCATAGGAAATTTTATCTTGTGATTTGTAGATTCACATGAGAATCAAAAAAAGGGTATCATTAGTTTTAAAGACTGTATAAATTGATTTTATGAGATGATTAAATAATTATGCAAGTAATATTTTGTCCATTTTTATTAGGATTTTACTGGGGATGCTTGGGTGTTCAAAGCTTTCGGCAGTCATATTGGCCATGGTTTAAAATCACATTCTTTTGTGAAACTGTATTAAGTACACTTCAACTTTTTGGGTTTTTGGGTGCTATTACAGCTATGCTTGTACAGCCTTTGTTATTTACACTAGGATTTTCATTTGCTTGGCAGTTACAAGTGACACAAGAGCCAGAGATATTGCCTATATTATATAGTGTGCGTGGACGTATCCAGCCTATGTTATTGATGGGAGGTATCCAAATATTACTCTCTATTGGCACATTATTTTTCTTTCAGTTTATTATACCTTATACAGGGCTGATAGATCCCAATAGCCTGTGGGCTTTAATACATTTTTTTATAGGAGTGGCTTTTTTAGCATTTATACAATTTTTATTACAAGTGTTTATTTTGTTTTCTACTATATTCTTAACAGGGAACACAGAGCGTTTAGACGAAATAAAAAAAACTTTTTATGTACAGCCAATGTTTTATGCAGTTATCGCTATTGTACGTAATATTTTTCCAATTACTTTGCTGGGAATTTTTCTTTTCCTTATATCATTAGTGCCACTTCCTTTTTTATTAGGTACATCATTTTTTTTATTTGATGGAGATTTATGGATTATCAACTTTTTTTATAATCATTGTTTTTTTTACTTCGCTTTTCCTATTTTTTCATCCGCATTATTTTTTGCTTTTCATGATATATTTCGTTCTACAGTTCAGAAAAAGATATCACATTATAGAGCATTAACAATTCATTCTGAATCACTACTAGACTCTTCTATTTTAGCTTTACTGATGTGTAAACCTTGGAGTTATTATACTAAAACAAGATTGTTTTTTAGTAACGGTAAAGCATTGATTAACTTGGTAAATTCATCGCCATTGGGCAAACTCATGCAGGATAGATCTATCACATGTTTCGTGAAAAAAGATGTCTAAGCATATTGCATTATTAGGTGGTAGCTTTGATCCTGTACATCATGGTCATGTGATGTTAGGACATTGGGCAAAAGAAGCTTTAAAGTGTGATGAAGTGATCTGGATACCCAATGGAATTACTGAATATAAAGATTGCTCTGTGATTGGACGGTATCATCGCATTCATATGATGCAGATAGCGTTATCATCTTATGGTTCTATCGATTGGACAGAAGTTTTGTGGGATACTCCTGTAATGATTGCTAGAACTTTGAAACGTCTTCGAAGTATTTTTTCAGATGATGTTATTTTAATATATATGATCGGAGAAGATTCTTGGTATGATCTAAAAAAGTGGCCAGCATGGCAAAAGTTGTTTGATTATGTGAATATAGGTGTGTACCCTCGTTGCTGTGCTCCAGAATCGTTATCATCCTTAGTGTTGCCACCTTCTTGGAAGGTTAATCGATCATTTCCTCCCTACGGCACTGCAGTTTTTTTTGATGATGCACCGACTTACGATATTTCATCGACACAGATTCGTGCTTTGTTAAAAAAAAAAACCGTTACTATGTCAAAAGTATTTACCAAGAGGTGTCTATCAATATGTTATTGATAACCGTTTATATTTATGAAAATTAATTTATAAAAAAAGGATTGTTGTTTATGTTAACAGTGCAAGAAAAAATTCATTTGATTATCACAGCAATTGATGATATTAAAGGAGAAAAGATTAATGTACTGGAAATTGGGCAAGTCTCTGATACATTTGAATATATGATTTTTGCATCAGGTAGCTCAACACGTCATGTACTTTCTATTGCTGAAAATGTAGAACGTGTCCTCAAAAAGAAGGATATCAAAACACTGGTTATGGATGGTGTTAAAAATGGGGAATGGGTTTTGATTGATTATGGCAATATTTTAGTGCATGTTATGTATCCTGCTATACGTGATTATTATGATATTGAAGGATTATGGCAAAAGTTAATAGATGATAGTGACAAAGAAAACCGATCGGTTTCATGAAATCTGTTTTATATGTGAGTTCTTTATGGGGGACTCCTTGGTTTTGTTTATATGAATCTGATATGCTCCGCTATGTTAATGCTGTACCTCAAAATACAGTATTTTTCTCACAATGGTGTTTTGGTCGTGTAACACGTGTATTTCCTCATGCAAAATCTGTATTTGTTGATATTGGTATGCCTCAAGAGGCCCTTATTCGCTATAAGAATTTAGATACTCTTCCGCAAGTGGGTAGCCAAGTCAATGGCCAGGTGCGTCGTATAGGGCATGCTAAAAAAGGCCCTCATTTATCTTCACAATTTTCTTATCCTGGTCGGACTCTCATTTTATTATCAGAACCTGCAGGTTGTCTGTATTATAGTAAAAAAATTACCACGATTCCTCATGATCTTTCAATATTGGCTAATCAATATCCTGATGTTTCTTTTATTATTAGACATCGTGCTTTACAGTATACAAGTGAAGAAATTTATGCTGATGCAGCTGCTTGTTATCAATATTGGAAAGAAGTTAATAATGGTGGAGCGGCTTTGCAGCGTTACTTTTTTTTATGGGAATATTTCTGTAATCAAGATATTCAGTCCCTTCATGTGATTGTTGATGATAGAGAACTATATAATGAATTAACGTATTTATTTAAAAAAATGTGGTGGATTTCTATGACTATTGAGCAATATCTTTCTCCTGAGCCATTGCTTAAAAGATGTGGTGCCTATCAGGATATTCAAAAATTATTAAAAAGAAAAATAGTCTCTTTTGCAGGCTCATGTATTACTGTTGATCATTTGCCTGAACTCACCTTTTTTGATGTGAATAGTGATCAAACATTTCTTAAAAAACAAGTGACTCCTTTCGCAGTGAATTGGGAATCTTGTAAACATATCGCACAGGCCATTATTTGTTGTCACAGTTATGGGTTAATTTTGGTTGATTTTCTGCGTATGAATCGTACAGATGGTGAGCGTTTGATATCAAATTTTCAAAAGTACTTTGTTCATGATACAGACACATTGATACATGGTATTTCTCCAATGGGCTTGTGTGAAATTAGTCGTCAGAGGAAAAATCTTTCACTTGACACACTTTACCATTCTTTCCCATTGGTATGGCCCGCTTTAGTTGTTTTATCTGGCGTTGTCGCTTATCAAAAGAGACAACATTGCCTCTCATCATTGATAATTTCTATTCATCCTGATATATACAATTTTTTTTTGATAAATCAGGATTATATTTCTCGATGGAAAGAATATTTTCAGCAAGAAATCACTTTTATAGCAGATCCAGAGTTAAAACAGGATACTTATAAAATACTTGAGAAATAAGTATTTTTTATGACTCAGTCACATAACTATTCTTTGTTTTGAAAAATCATACTGAATGATTAAAATCTCAGTTAAGAACTTTTTTTTGAACTCTATTGAATAGAGAACGTGCGTGGTAAGTATTATAAGTCAGCACTTTTAATTAAAGATTGCGCATATTCTTTAGCAGAAAAAGGAGCTATATCCTCAATTCCTTCACCAAAAGTGATATATCGTACTGGTATTTGATATTTCTTAGCAATAGCTACTAAAATTCCACCTTTACCTGAACTATCGAGCTTGCTAATCACTAAACCAGTCAAGGGTGTTTTTGCATTAAAAGCATCTAATTGAGAAAGTGCATTTTGACCCGATGCAGCATCCAGAACTAGCCATCTTTCACAATTTTCTGGGGGTAATAATTTTTCTGTGACTCTTTGAATTTTTCCTAATTCATTCATCAAATTTTTTTGTGTTCCTAATCGTCCTGCAGTATCTGCTAATAAAAAATCAATTTTTTTTGCTTGTGCAGAATGAATCGCATCATATATGACGGAGGAAGGATCGCCTTGAGATTGTTGAATCATTTGTGCACCGGCACGCTTGGCCCAGATGGCTAATTGTTCATTAGCAGCAGCTCGGAAGGTGTCTCCTGAAGCAATTAAAACACTTTGATTGTTTCTCCCAAGAAGATAAGCTATTTTACCGATAGTGGTTGTTTTACCAGTGCCATTAACACCACTGAATAAAATCATTTGCAATGATTTTTTAGGGATATACACAAAGGGTTGCTGTAAAGGTTGCAGCATATTCTCAATTAATTCAGAAATGTGATTTTGTAGTGTTGTAAGATCAATGGCTTCTGTGCTGTTAATAGTATTCTGAAGATTAAACAAAATTTCTTGAGTAGACTCATATCCACAATTACTGCGAATCAGTATAGCTTCTAGTTCCGATAAAAAATGTTCATCAATGATTCTTTTATAGCCAAACAAAGAACGTAGTCCACTCACAATAGAATCATTTGTTTTTTCTAAACCATATCGTATTTTTTGAAACCAAGTTAGTTTTTGTTTGGAGTGTTGTACATCATTCATAGAGTTTACTCATATATTATTGTCAAAATATAGTATAAGAAAATTCTACCATACTTGTTGATATAATAGTGTATGCATGAAAATAACATACAGGTGCTTACAATGTATGTATGCATTTTTGTTATAAATATTTATTTCCTGATTGATTCATCATATGATATGAAAATGAGTGTTTCTACGAGTTATAGGAGTTAATAAATAAGTTTTTCTCTGATACACGTATGAGATTTTATATAATACATTGGAGAAGAGTAGAATAATTATCTTATTCCTCATCATTCTAGAAAAGACTATGGGAGTTTGGATGGTGCTGATGAAATAGTGGTTGATGAGTTGTACTAATTCAATAATAGGCCTTGGTGGGGTTGGGAGTATTTATCGTGAGATTGTATGAATTATTTTATCTGATAAAAAATATTAGAGTGCTAGTACTAGTATACCTAACGTGAAGCGATAATGCTTTTGTCATCATTACTATTATTAGGAGAGCTGAATGGGTTTGTGGAAGTTGTGTTTAAATTATTTTGCAGTAGTGTCTTCTAAATGAAGTATCGAAAAACGGATAACTTATTGATTATTCAATAATATAATTATTATATAAAAAATTCAAATGTTCAGTATAGTAAAATGTGAGTATTGTAAATTTTTTGATAGTTCTAGAAAATAATATTATAAGAATCTATATAAGATTGCTTGCGAGAATAGAATAATTAACGTATTTATATTTTTTGAAAGTGTTGAAGTTTTTAGGTTACTTGTTTATCGTACTAAAAATTGTATACTCCGTCACAATTTGCCTCATCATCTTCATCAGTCAAAACCTCTTCCGCTACCAAATTTCTTTGGGAAACCCTGCGACTCCGTCTTTGGGAAAACCTGGGACTCTGTTGTAGATCACGATCCAAAGAAACTTCATTCGCTAGAAGATTGTCAGGACTGTTTCTCCTCAATTGTCGATTCTTATAGGCATGTAGAATTGCTCTTCCACCTACAATAAATATGAATATGAATATAGACATTATTACGATCGATGATACTAGCAAGTCAGTATTTGGTGATTTCTTATTGGGATGCTTTGGGGTGACTGTTAATGGCCTGTTTGTGTTAGTTACACTTGAAGAACTTGTTACACTTGAAGAACTTGTTACGCTTGATGAGTTGTTGTCTTGTGATAATCCAGCTACGACTCCCAATGTAAACGCTAGTAACTTTATTAGGTAAGGAGAGAAACTAATCTGCATTATTATATAAACCTTTATATTAGTAGTATTTTTAAAATGAAGTATGAAATAACTGATAAGTTATTGATTATTAAATAATATAATTGATTATATAAAAAATTTAAAGCTTTAGTATAGTAAAATGTGAGTATTGTAAATTTTTTGATGTTTCTAATAGATAATATTACATCTAGAAATCTGTAAGCTTAATTTGATTCCTGTCAAATTAAGCTATATCTAATATGAAATTACATAGTTCTTTTTTACGTTTTTTGAGGGTTCTGTCTCATCAGAAGACTTTTCGATATTGATTGCTTAATTGTTATTATTTAATTGTGAAATTAAATCCGGTATACCTGATCTTGAAGATACATTATTAGAGTTGGGTATATCTTCAGTGTTAGTTATATTTAGCGAAGGTAAAAGTATATCTGGTATTACAGGTTGTGGATTACAATGCCTTTGCATTTTTGCGTGGAATCGACGCAAGAAATAACCTCCTATGAATAGGAAGCAAATAAACACAAAAATAGTTATTTTATAATCTCTCAAATCAGAAAATACAAACGACTTATTACCATTAATAGTAGCTGTTAATGCGCGACTTGTGGAAGTTATGTTTGGACTCATTGTTGTTGGTGTTTTTTCTGTATCTTGTGTTAAAACACTCATAAACCCGTATAAAAATAACAACCCATTAAATAAGTTTTTCAAACTGTTAATATGCATTATATAAATTTTTTATAATAGATAATGATAATGTTACAATTCTGTTGATTCTGATGGTGCCGGTGATTCCAGTGATTCCAGTGATTCCAGTGATTCCGGTAATTCTGTTAATTTCGTTAATTCCGTTGGTCGTGAGACGAGTGAGGGATTCCTATGATGAGGTGATGGGCCTTCTTCTAACGGCTTTAGATCAGAAGGAGTAGGAGCAGGAGTAGGAGTAGGCCTACCAGATTCCTGAACTTTACAAGCTACGAAAATAATAAAAGTTATAACAAATATTATCAAAGCAGTGATGGTGATCGGCAGCATATTCAGGGATTCTGACTGATGAGAAGGAGTGGTTAATGGCCCATTTGTGGTAGTTACACTTGAAGAACTTGTTACGCTTGTTGTGCCTTGTTCTTGTGATAGGGCACCTAGGAATCCCAATGTAAACGCTACTAACTGCATTCCGAGAGAAAGGTTAGTAATCCGCATGATTATATATCTTTTATATTAGTAGTTTTTTAAAATGAAGTATTAAATAACTGATAAGTTATTGATTATTAAATAACATAATTGATTATATAAAAAATTTAAAGCTTTAGTATAGTAAAATGTAAGTATTGTAAATTTTCTAATGTTTCTAATAGATAATATTACAATTCTGTTGATTCTGATGGTGCCGGTGATTCTGGTGATTCCGGTGATTCCGGTAAGGTGACAACGCGATCAACCTCATCATAAGGACACTCAGTTGTGCCTTCCAAGTTTAGATCAGTAGAAGCAGAAACACAAGCAGGCCTACAATTATAACACATCCAAAGAATACCAAATACAAGAAACATTATAAAGGACATGATGCCGATTGGCAACATGATTATATTAGTATTAGAAGGAGTGGTTAATGACCCATTTGTGGTAGTTACACTTGAAGAACTTGTTACGCTTGTTGTGCCTTGTTCTTGTGATAGGGCACCTAGGAATCCCAATGTAAACGCTACTAACTGCATTCCGAAAGAAAGGTTAGTAATCCGCATGATTATATATCTTTTATATTAGTAGTTTTTTAAAATGAAGTATTAAATAACTGATAAGTTATTGATTATTAAATAACATAATTTATTATATAAAAAATTTAAACCTTTAGTATAGTAAAATGTGAGTTTTGTAAATTTTTTGATGTTTCTAATAGATAATATTACAATTCCGTTGATTCTGATGGTGCCGGTGATTCCGGTGATTCTGGTGATTCCAGTAAGGTGACAACGTGATCAACCTCATCATAAGGACACTCAGTTGTGCCTTCTAAGAAATACATTTGGAAGGCTTCTGGTCTTCTTAGAACAGGGAGAGGCTGGTTGTCTATAACTATACGCGTTTCATGTGTTCGTCTTGAAGGAGCAGTAGAACCGGGAGGAACCGTATAATCAACGATAATATTATATATCCAAAAAAAACACATTATAGCTATTATTATAAGAGCCATGAAGCCGCCAGCTTTCCAAAGATCCAAAATATCGGAATTTGGATTCTTCCTAAAAAGAGTATTGGTTAATGCCCCACTTGTAGTAGTTATATTTTGAGTGCTTGTTACTCCTGATGTGCTGTTTTCTTGTGATAGAACACTTATAATTCCTAATATAAATGCTGTGATTTTTAGTATGGACGTACAGTTGTTAACGTTCATTTTATATAACCCTTTATTATAATTATAGTAATTAGTAGTTTTTGCAAAATGACGCATCAAAAAACTGATAAGTTATTGATTATTAAGTAGAATAATTATTATATAAAAAATTTAAATCTTCAGTATAATAAACGTGATTTTTGTAACCCTTTTGATGGTTCTAATAGATAATATTAGAATTCTGTTGTTTCTGGTCGTTCCGGTATGAAGACATTTTTGTTATCAGTTGCATCTATCTGTAAGCACAAGCAGAGTGTGCCTTCCATGTCATACGTTTGTGAGCTTTCTGATTCCCTTCGAGTAGGGAGAAATTCCTAACAACTGCTGAATCTATTCTTCTTGGGGTGGGCAACGAGGAGGAGGAGGCATATAACATTTTACACTTTGATCAGATTTGGAAAGAGCCCATAAAATTATTATGAAAAAACAGATGAGAAGTGGTCCAAAAATTTTCATTATAAAGAGCAGTGGTTGATAGCCCACTTGTAGTAGTTATATTTGGAGTGGTTGTTAGTCCTGATGTGCTGTTTTCTTGTGATAGAGCACTTAGAAACCCACTTGTGAAAAATAGTACCTGTAAAAAAATGTTATTTATTCGAGTATTCATATAGTTATAATAAACTTTTTATGATAGTACTGTAGTAGGTTCTTCCAATAGAATTGTGAAAAAACTTATAATTTTAATGATTATACAAACAATTTGAATCTTCAATGTAATAAAATATGAGTTTGCTATAATTGGATGTTAAATTAACCTCTCGAGCGATTTGATATCTGTTGTAACGGTATATCATCTCCTGGCGATTGAGTAAAGTTGTTTGTATCCCTGTTGAAGATGACCTCTTCTAAGGCATTGTGATGTGAATCAGGATATTGCACAATATAATAAGAGTATTAGGCTGAATAAAAAGTATAGCACTTGATGCGAACAGTATCTCCCTTCAATCAACTAAGTTTTGTGAATTTGGAATGTTTAATATACTATTTGTGGAAGTAGTTATGTTTCTAAATCCTCTTATTGTTAGATTGCTATTTTTATCTTGTGTTAGAACACCATAAGTTCCCAATAAAAATCCTGCCACCTAAATTAAGAAAGGATTTTTGGGAATATTTATTATATATAACCTATAACCTTTTATAGAAATTTTTTAAAAAACAGTATCAAAGAACCAATAAGTAATTGATTATTAATATAATATAAATTAATTATTAATGTCATATAATTTATATAAAGAACTTAAATCTTAAGAATTTAAATTTTTTGATGAGTTTTAAAATAATTTTTGAAAATAAGAGTCAATTTATAGAAGATATTTCATAGCAAATCAATGGATATAATCAATATAAAAAAACTGTATTAATGTTATAAATTAGCAAGCAATTTTTGTGCACGTTTTATTTTAAGATATTGTACTTACATATATTGTATGGTCTATGATAATTTAGAAATAGAAAAAAGTGTAATCATTGCAAAAAATTAATATTTTAAAAAGAAAATTTTTATTGGAGAGGTTCATGGGTTATTTGTCAATCACAGCTGGGCGTTGGCGACGTCATTGTGTACAAGTACCATTGGGTGTTCGACCGACTCCAGAGAAGTTACGCCAGGTATTGTTTAATTGGTTAGGTCAAAATATGTCTGATTGGGTTTGCCTGGACTTATTTTCTGGTTCAGGTTTGCTGGGTCTGGAGGCACTTTCACGTGGTGCAAAACATGTCACATTTGTTGAGAAGAATCAAACTTGTTGTTTACTACTTGTTCGAACAATTACACGTCTTCAAATCGAAGTAGAACGTTTTTCAGTTGTATGTCAACCAGCACAAAATTATTTAAAGAATTTAGGGAAACAATCATTAGATGTAGTTTTTGCAGATCCCCCATTTTTTTGTGGGTGGGAAAGAGTACTTCCTGGTATAAAAGAGTCATTGAAACCTAGTGGGTTGTTATATTGGGAGGCTGAAAAATATCTTGACAGTGGTACTGATTGGAACATTGTGCGTCGTACCCATGTGGGTCATTCACATGCTATTTTAGCGGAAGTTGTATCATGATACGTGCATTAATTGTAGCGAAAAGCATAAATAATGTTATTGGTTCGAAAGGTCAGATTCCTTGGAATATTCCAGAGGATTTACGATTTTTTTTTCATGCTACCAAAAAAAATACTATTATTATGGGGCGTTTAACATGGGAATCTTTAGGTGCTAAACCACTTTCTAATCGTCGCAATATTGTTATTTCGGGTCAATTAGATCATCGGACAGATATGACTGTATGTCGTAGTTTATCAGAGGCTTTTGAAATTTCTCAATTTGATCCTTTTGTTTTTATATCGGGAGGTGAAAGTGTATATCGTGAATCATTGCCTAATATTCATTATTCATTAATAACATATGTAGATCAAATAGTGCCAGGAGATGCATTTTTTCCTATTGCAGAGTGGAACAAATATGAATGGGAAAAAGTCTGTCAAAAAAAAGGAATTTCAGATATATCTGCTATTCCATTTACACATGTTTTGTATAAACGACTTGATATTCATGTTCCAATAGTACATTTTTTCAGTATTTGATTAAATCTAAAGTAAAAAATTTTAGAGAATTAGATGTCTTGTGTAATAAAAAAAGAGAGATCTTGAAGAGAGATATTGTTATGAAATTATTAATTTTTCAACGTTCTTCCTCTTGGTGTATACAGTCTTTCTTATCATTTTTAATACACTTCTTGTGATCGAATGATATATTGATCAATCTTATTAGATTGAAAGAATGACTTGTTTTGAATACAAACAATTTTTAAAAATTATTAATTTCAATAACATATATTGTCTCTAGAATATTTTCTTAATTATAACAATTCGATTTTTTTACTTATAAGAATAATTAAATAATCCTATTATTGGTAAATGTTTTTTATCTGAAGTTATTATAATTCATTGATTAAAAATTAGTGTATTACTTTTTATAAATGATTATCATTGACTGTTGTCTTGATGAGAGAGGTAAGTGTATGTCGATGTGCAGTTATTTGACGAAAATTATTTCTATCAATTGGGCTCTTGTTGCATATATCGCTTTCTTGTGCACTCCCTATCACAAGTCGTATTATTGCACCTAAGTATGTCAAAAATATACAATTTATTACTGTAGAGCAATTACCGATTGTGGATATTGTTCTAGATATCCCATTGGGGCATACATTTTTAGCACAATCTAATCCAGCACTACCACATCTTATTTCAGCACTTCTATATAACAGTACATACCCAAAAAATCAGAAGAAGATTTTTTGTTAGCGCTGTCACAATTGGGAGCACAGTATCAGGTCATAGTAGAACCATATGATCGTATGCAAGTGCATATTCGTTCTTTATCTGATGAGAAAATATTAAGCCAGGTATTAGCCCTCATTTCATCAGCACTCTCCGCACCATCATTTAATGATAATGCACTGGAACGAGAAAAAAAAATTCTTATATCTCATTTACGACAAGATCAAAATTTACCAATGAGTCGTTCTCAGTATGAGTTTAGAAAATTCTTTTTTCAGAATCATACTTATGGGAATTTGCCATCTCCGGCTGATATCATGACAATCATAAAATCAGATGTTCAAACGTCTTATGAGCTATTATTCCAGCCTATGAACATGTATTTGAGTGTTGTTGGTAATGTGAATTCAGAAGATGTTACACGTATTGAGAAAGAATTATTTTCAAATTTTTCAAATAAAAAACCATCTATAAAAAAAGAAGTTGATCCATTAAAAAATGTTTTTTTCCCCTCTTCTGATTCTCCCATGAAAAACATATTGACCTTACCTACTGCGCAAACCACACTTGGTTTTAACTGTACCATTATTTAATTCTACTGTTGCAGCGGAAAGAGTATGCTACAGCTCAGGTAGTTAATTATATATTAGGTGGTGGAGCATTACAGTCACGTTTATCTAGGGAGATTCGTTGTACTGCGCGGGTTAGCATATTTTGTTCATAGTTCTATGAAGTTATGAAAGAATCTGGTTTTTGGCAATTGACGCTCCAAACAAAAAATGAAAGTTTGGATGAAGCTATAAAAATTATTCACTCTGTTTTGGAAGATGTTATAGAGAATGGTGTTACTCATGAAGAACTAGAATATGCCAAGTCTGTTCTTAGTGCGAATTATCATGTGCATTTGGTGGATCCAATGAAGATTTAGCTTTTTGGGTATCTTATATGAATTTTTATGGGGATAGTTATTACTCTGATGTGGTGTATTTACAGTCCCTAAAAACAGTGAGTTTGAGTGATACAGAAAATTTTATGAAAAAATACTTTGAAAACAAACCTGTTTTGGGTTTCTTTCTGTAGGACGATATGCGCCTCTCGAAGCAGAAGAATAATATTTAATGAATTTTGGTAGGATGTCTTTTAAGATATAAATGAGGTTCATATTAAATTATTTATTCCAAAGACATATTTATTGTATGATAAATTAATAAATATTCAATACTTTTTATATTTTACGAAAAAGTCACTTTTACTACCGTATGTTATAATAACTGGAAATTTTTATATGACTAGATTTTTATCATTTTTTTTTATTTTAACACTTGTTCTTTCTTCTTTATCTTTTTCTGATAATCATTTAGCAATACATAGTAAAGTGCTTTCAAATGAAATGCAGGTGCATGTGATTGTTGATACGCATACCGATATGGTGGCGCATATGCTTTTATATAAATGTGGTCTATTGATGAATATGTGAATAAAACAGGACTTGCGCATTTTCTAGAACACATGATGTTTCATGGGACACACAACACTAAGTGGTGAGTCTTTAATTGATGAATTGCATTCATTGGGGTCTTTTAATGCGATGACATTCCCTGATTTTACTGCCTATTATGAGTTTTTTACACGCTAGTCAATTGGAGCGTG
Organism: Nerophis lumbriciformis; assembly: GCF_033978685.3. Taxonomy (NCBI): domain Eukaryota; kingdom Metazoa; phylum Chordata; class Actinopteri; order Syngnathiformes; family Syngnathidae; genus Nerophis; species Nerophis lumbriciformis. The sequence continues at coordinate 12,710 of NW_027316852.1, read as the reverse complement.
CTATGAAGGTTGAAGCGAATCGAATGATGCATTTGACTATTAATGAAGAAGGGGTTTGATGAAGAACTTAATGTTGTGATGGAAGAAAGACGACTGCGGGTAGAAGATGTTCCTCTTAGTAATTTATATGAGCAAATTTATGCTGCCCATTTTAATTCACATCCTTATCGGAATCCTGTGATTGGTTGGATGAGAGATATTAAAGATTTATCGATGCAAGATGCACAAGAGTGGTACGATGATTTTTATGAACCTGGTAATGCTGTTTTGCTTGTTGTTGGAATGTAGATCCAGAGTCTGTTTTTGTTATGGCTGAGAAGCACTATGGGGAAAATTGAAAATCATGTTTCTCAGCGTATCACAGAGCGTAAAAGTTTGCGTCTTTTTGAAACAGAACATCCTACTATAAGAAAGCAAGTGAGTTTATATTCTCCCTTGTTAGATGCGTCAGAAGTCATTGTATTTTTTGGAGCTCCTCATTTACAATCATTATCAATGGATGGTGATAATGATGGCGTATGCTTTAAATCTTCTTTCTTATTTATTATCAGCAGATTTTTCCCCTATTAAGCGTCGTTTAGTGCGTGAACAAAAGCAAGCAAGTAGCTTTTATTGTATGTATGATTTGATTTCACGTGGAGATGCTATTTTTATGTATGCTGCAACTCCTGCTGAGGAGTAGATATTGTTGCATTACATTATGCTATTCAGGAAGAGTTAGGTAATATTTTTTTATATGGTCTTTCAATCATTTAATTGAAGCAGCTAAAGTGAAATTCAAAGCGGAGCGTTATTATCAGCGTGATTCAATTATGAATATAGCCTATGAATTAATGCAGCCTATTGTTGCTGGGTTTGATATAGTAGAGTATGACCATATTGTATTTGAAAGAATTATGGCTGTCACAACAGAAGATATTCAACGAGCGTTAGGAAAGATTTTGCAAGAATCAGTAGTTACGGTTGGTTATCTGCTGCCTGGAAAGTATTATCAACCGATGAAATGGTATCACATTCAAGATAGTCCTCATAAAGAGAAACACTCTGAATCGCATAAGGTTGTACCTGAAAATATTTTTATGATTTTGATAAATCGCGTAATGATCGATTTATCAATTAATGATTAATTTTTGAAAAGGAATCTGATGTTTCATTCATACCAGCGCTCCTGGTTTGCATTGTTTTTCTATTTTTTATGCCACATATGGTTTATTAATGGCTCTTGTATGTGTACTATGGGGATATCTTTTTATTAGTAAAGTTATGCCCGTATATTTTGAACAAGATATAGCGAATGAGCATATATTGATGACTCAAATCGTAGGGGATGTCTTTCATTTCTCAAATATGCAACCCAATCAATTCGAGCCTTGGCTGGGATATATGGCTAGCCATGTACCAGGGTGTAATTTCATTATCCTATCATGATTTATCTGAAGAAATTTTATGGAGTAGTGATCCATCCCGTTTTTTAAATGTTTCACGCTATCCTTATCACGAACTTGATATTTTGAAAAAATGAGTGGTGGGAAAAGTGAGACTTATTATTCTGAATTACCTAATAGAGATTATTTGATGGCAGTGTGGTCTGCTCCTGAGCATACATGCCGCCTACTGTTTTATATCATGTATTGATTGTATTTTTTGTCCTTGTTTTTTGTGTTATTGTCTTCTTATCGCTCTGGCTGTCACGTGAAATGACTCTCTTGGAAAGTTTTTTGCCTGAAATCAATAAGTGGATAGTCAATTTAGAAGAGAAGAATCACAAGCTATCTAATGCTATTCAGGGTTATTAAATGTATAAAAATGTGCGTGAACTTTTTGCATTAAGTATTATATTCATAATCTCACTTTTTTTTATTCATATACAAGTTTTGGGAGGTATGAAGATTGGGCAAGGAATTATTGGAGTAGTCATTGGGATTCTGTTTTGAACACCTTGCCAATAGAAACCTTACAGAATAATGATCTACTTCTTTTGTTAGCCAAGAGTGATCAGCTACAATATATCGCTTACTATGATTCTTTCAATAATTTGGTCTCTGAGGCTCATGGACCAATTATACGTTGGTATTCCCATAGTACTTTCTTACGAATTCCTCATTCCCATGGTGGTTATTTTCCAAATTGAATATGTTTCACCACATGACTTGTTTTATTGGATGTATTTATCAAAATTATGTTTTTATTTATTGCTTTTTTGGTATTTGCATATGAGTGGTTTACGATACTTTTTTATTCCCGTGAGTTTTTAAATATTTGGACATGTCATTTACTTGAAGAGTCATGGCGTCAAAATGATTTTAGTGGCTGTCTATGCATTACCAGAAAAAATTATTAACCGTATGACGAAGATTTATTGTGAGTGTTGGAATCAGTGTCGGTATTTATATTTTTTATGGCAGCAAAAATACCAAAGTGCTAAAAATTTAGATATCGATTTGACACTGCATCATCCAGTCAATGTTTCTATGCCTGATGTTCAAAGAATTAATTTTTTGTGGGCAGGATATGTTGAAGGACGATTTTTAGTTTTTTTATCAGCATCAATTGCTTTACTAATGCTTTACCCTGTAATGAAAATTATAGACTGGTCTTATATCATATGGATATTAATGTCAGTTATTATGAGTATCATCACTTCAGCTATAGGATTATCAATTTTTTCTCGTGCATCTTGGATTTTTATAATGATAGTCATTTTATTTTCTGGTTTAGTGGTGTTTTCTTTGTCTTTTGTTCTTATTGCTTCTACACTGTGTTTTTTTTCCTCTGTAGGAATTTATTATGCTTGTACAGAATCTATGCCATCATCTATTACTGTACCGAAATATAGCAGCTTGCATCATATTATGGAAGGCGGAATTGCGTCATTAATTTTTAGCAGTGCGTTTCTTTTCATATTTAATCATCGTGATTCATATAAAATCTTTTTATTAGTAACAAGCATTTTGTTTTTTTTAGTGAGTATTTATAGTATTTACTTTTTTTGTTCTCATGATGCTTGGTTTGAAAAGCCAATTAAAAAAAATACTTCTGTAAAGTTTTCATGGCAATATTTGTATCCCAATATGTGGATATTTTTTGCATTAAGTCTTGGAGGCGTATTGTACATCACACAAGTGAATCGTGGAGATATTGTGCAATACTTTTCTTATGTTGGTGTTCTTTATTATGTTATTCATCATAGTGGTATTTTAATATTTCATTCTAAACGCAGCATGATTCTCTTATATTTTTTAGTGTTTTTAACATGTATGTGGTTACAATGGACAATACTGATTGGAACTGTAGTGTGGTTTTTCATGGCTTATCATGCAACTGAAAAATCAAAAAATATTTTTGAGAGAAAATTAAGCTGGACAAATGATGTGAGTGCTATCATTTTATCTATGATATTCATCATAATCACTATACATTTTTTATCTTTATCACATTTTTCTTATGTAGCTATTGTATTAATGATTCTCTGGATTACTTATCAATTATATCAATTACGGGTAGAACGTGAACATTAAGCCTAAACCGATTATTCTTATTTTTTTTTTCTACTTGATCTTTATTAGTATTTTTTTCATCAGCTATTATGCGATTGATCGTATTTATCATGATAATTACCAACATAAGTTTTTATCTTTTATTTCTGATGATTTTCAGGGACGTTTAGAAAAATTCTTACATCAGATGTCTGAGAAGTGGGAAAAAATTGATTTTTTAGATCCAATACATCACGCTGAGTTCTCAGAAGATATACCTGAATTCTTATTAGAAATATCCAATAATGTACCATACTCTGGGATTGGGTATGAAGCAGATGGAGAGCCAGTTTTTGTAACATTAGGTTATCGTACTGCTAATAATAAAATTTATGTTGTTATGATAAAAGAGCATCTTAGTAAGATATTTTATGAGAATATGTATCCTGGAATTTCTATGCTATGGTTAAATAGTTCGGCGCATATTGTTCAGTCAATAGACTGGATAAATCATTATTCAGATTTATCATTAGCTGATCTTAATAAACCAGGATGGTTAATTGATAATGAAGGATATGAGCATTTTTTTATGCCGCTTACAATGACTGATATCAATAATGTGCCAAAATCATTATTTAGTTTTCTTAAAAGATAAGACGTATGCTTGTTCACTACTTTATGCTTATTATATAGGAGCTATATTATCAATTTTATACTTTATGGCAGCATATTTTATTTACCAACATCAATCTCGTATTTTTCGTTATTTAACTGAAACAGCTTTGGGTTATCCTATGCCATTAAGTTGGCTTTTATCAGTAGGAGATATTGGAAAAATTGCCCGATCTTTTGGAAAAATGAAAATAGAAAATATATTTCTAGAAGAACAGTTAAAGCATCATAGTATTTTTATAAAAAGATTTTCTGAAGTATTACGGCAAGCATTGGTACGTTTTTATCCTATGTTAGATTCTGAAGCACAAAAATCATTTAATAAAATTATCTCGGAAAATGTTATATTTTCACGAAATGCTCAGTATTTGAATTTTGATAATATTACCGCTATTGATGAATTTCTTAGTAAAGTGGTAATAATTGTATTAAACGATAAAGCACGTATTCAGAAGTTGTTAACAGAGGTACAAGGTGCTTTAGAATTAGAAAAACGCTTACGTGGATTAGAATCTGATTTACAAATATCATCTTTATTACAAAAGGCAATGCTACCAGAGAATATTTGGCATAGAAATCACCTGCTGATTGCAGCAGATATGCAACCAGCTTCAACTATTGGAGGGGATTTTTATGATTACTTTATTCGTGATGATAATCGGTTGATTGTTGTGATTGGAGATGTTTCAGGAAAGTCTATTCCTGCCGCACTTTTTATGGTATTTGTGCGGACATGTATTCGTGTGATTTTAAATGAATCTGGTGATTTAAGTCAGCTCATGGCCCGTTTAAATAGGATGGTGTGTGCTAATAATCCCAATATGATGTTTGCAACCTTATTTGTTGCTATAGTTGATGATATAAGTGGAGAGATTAGTTATTCCAACGCTGGACATTATCATCCTTTTTATTCTTACTGAACGAGGTCATTATCTGAATTATCTTGTATAAACAATATTGCTATTGGTGTAAATCCTACTGCAGAGTTTTGTATATCAAAAGCAGAGCTATCTGTAGGTGAATCTTGGATTTTATATACAGATGGTGTGATGGAAAGCTTTTCAGAGGATTACTATGAATCAAGAAATCAGTTGTTTTCTGCTATTCAATCAACTCAAGATTCTCATCCTGCAACAATATTAGCTCATATTAAGAAATGCTCTGGTCTGATGGATAAGTTAGCTAATGATTTATCAGATGATTTTACATTACTATTATTACAGTATAAGCCTACATAATTTCAAGTACTCTTTAAATGTTTATTAATATGCAGGATTATTACGAACTGAATATTGTCTCAATTTTCTTTATCATGCTGCTAATATAGTAAAAAAATATTTCTATCTTTTATATATATGAAAGATAGCGCATATGATTTCATCAATTAATAATTATGTCATAAAATATAGCATACCGCATTTTTTACTATTAAGTCGAAATATTTTTATTATCCCAGCAAAAGAGGGAGAGGTGGTTTGTTAAGCTATTCATATGATTTAATACAGACCCCTGTGTAGAAGTCTGTATGTTTTATTTTCCTGCGTTGTTTTTAGAAAGATTCATTAATGTATAATAATATTTAAGGTTTATTGGGGACATCCGCGCGTGATTCCTTCTCGTAGTTGTTAGCGCCATTCCATTCTCTCTTTCAGATACACTGTTTGTATCCAATTCTTCATCAGATACATTACTGCCAGATGTTAATACTCCTAGATAAAATTGATTAGCCATAGGAGAGGGAACAATAGATTAGATCTCAAAGTAAGAGTGCGCCGTTTCTTCATGGGAAGAGACACTGTAGTGATGTTTTGCGGAACAACATCAGGAAAAGTACGAGGGGGGGTTTGCGGAATAACTAATGAAGCATTCAATACATCATCATTGAATTTTGAGAATATGGAGTTTGAGGATTACGCACTCTATAATAAAGGTATAAAATCGCAACGAGTAGCCATAATATTGCACGTACTACACAATTATGCTTGCCATGCAGTTCCTGATTCAAAACAGAAATCTTTTTAAAATCCTGTTTTACTCTAGCCCAAAAACTGGGCGTTGAATTTTTTGTAGTAGGAGCTGCATTATTTGTAAGATCTGGGTGAGGAATAGTACTCGCGCTTGCATGGTGTGAAATTTTGGGCATATCTAGTCCATTCTTATTAGAAAAATTATTGTTGATTATATTCTACTGTTATTTGATAAGACTAGGTCATAGTGAATTTTTTTTTTCTACTATTTCCATTAGTCATGACGCATAATACAAGAACTATTATTTATTGTAATCAATATCATATTCACTAGTAATGTTTGACTAATATCTGCATTATTCTAAGTAAATCGTATATGTAAGCTTCTTATTTCCTGTTTTTTATTAATATTTTTTGAGAATTTGTACTACTGAGTGTGTCAGTTATGGAACTCTGGAACATTAAAACCATGATCTTCTAACTACAGAAGATTAATTGAAATTTATCTGTTTTATAAAGAATTTCTTAAGGGAGTATTATCTAGTAATAAATTTCTTCTTATTTTATTCGGTTTCATCTGATGATCAGCAAAAAATATATCATGTTGGTGATTATTGATATAGGGGATAATTTTTGAAATATTTTATATTATTTTTTCTGCACCATTGGTTTATATAATCCATGTTTTATTGTATATGTTTTAAATGATTGTGATGAAAGAAATAATTCTAGAAATAATGAATTTATAGGCAATGTGTGCTTTTCTTCTGTCCATTCTGAAAGGTGCATGAATGTTATTATTGCAGCCTGAACATAGGTTGAATTATTTTTATGTAATACAGTTTCATAAGCCTCACACATAATGCTTATAATAAAGTTATGGAAAATATTTAATAATTTTTTATCCATTTGAAATGTGGAGCTATTCTCTGATACTGTTATTGTTTCTATAAATTGATTGATAGTGTAAAAAATTTGATCAAGATTGAATACGTTTTAGTAAATTTAAGATAAAGCTCTTTTAACTCAGTATTTTGTACATTACTCGATAATGTTTGAGGATATATTTCAGCTGCATTTACCCATACACATTCTAATGAGATAATAAAGATTTCTTATATTGTGTGATATTATCTCCAAGTTGAAATTTTTGGGAGTCTTCTTTATAAAAACTGCTTAAAATTTTCAAATAATTTATAAAAATTGTGGGGCTTATTAGTAAAAATTTTGATAAAAGATTTAAATTCAATTCTGATGGGTTTGTTATTCTATTGAGATAACTTTTTTTTATTATTAATCGAAAGTATTTCAGTAAGGGGGTTTTTTTCTTATATTTTAGTTGTGAGAATAAAGTATCGTTTTTTTCTAAAAAATCATTTATAACTAAACTACTTCTAATGAGCCAAGTGATAAATTGTCTTCTAAAGAGGCAACATAAAAATTCATTAAAGATGATAGAGTATTTATATCAGGAATATAAGCATGATTCGTAAGAAATGTCTGCAAGGTATTTGTTAATGTATTATTATTATTGGATATAGCTTCATTTATCAGAACAAATAACTTTGGTATGCAATGCTCGTTGATTGTTTTATTTATATTTAGGCATGCACTAGTGTTCATTTGGTACAGATAATAATAGGATAGAAAATCCTGCATCATATGAATTAAATTTTGTTGCTGCACTAAAGAGTCTTCTTTATCTTTTTCTTTATTGTCTCTCATCTTTAATGCGGATTGTGCCTCTAAACATTCATTGACATTTATGAGATAAGTTTGTGTTTTAATCTTGAGTTCTTGCAAAGTACGACTAATGTTTTTTTTGATTGTATGGTGTGTAATATTTATGGCTTGAGGATCAAACTCTAATAGGTTTTGCAAGGCTAATAAGAATTCTGATTGATACATGTGAGGTATTATTTTCTTTGATTCTTTCTCGCAGCTGAGCTGAAACATATAGTTGGGTTGGATGATCCATAATCTTTCTAAATAAGAACTATACGTACTGATATTATGGGTAATAGAACAATCGTATACTGTTGTTAGATAGAGACGAGGCAGATGGAGATTCCTAAAAGTAATTATTTTTTGAAGTGAAATGAGAGGTTTTGAATATCCCCTCATACACTGTAGAAATGATGTTGTTGTCTCTTCTATTTGTGATGATATTTCCTCGGATATTGATGAAGAATGTTTCTCGTATTGCTGATATCTTATACAATACTCATACATATTATGTACAAAACTCGATAACTGAGCATAGGGACTACATTTTTTCTTTAAAAGATCTAGAAAGTCTAATAATATTCTTAAATGATTGTTTGTGTCACTTGAATGTATCAATTGATAAGCTATAAGTCGTATACTCATTATATGGAAAAGTGTCTTTTTTTCTGGATATTTTTGCAACATATTATTGAGCATCTGACAATCATCAGGAGATAATACTAATATTAATTGAGTTGTTTGAAATTGATAAAAGGATTGTGATCAAAAATAAGCTGATGTTATATGTAAGATTTTTAGAGCTGATGTTTTTACATTCCCGAATAAATGTGTTTTTTTGACTAAGGAACTCATCAAATAGATGCCAAAACATTCCGTAAGGACGATGAATTAAGTAGTGTAGATAAAGAATAGCAGTTAATAACCAATATATTATGCGAAGAAAAATAGGCTCATTTTCATGCACTTCATGATTAAGAGCAGAAACATCATTAAAAAATTGTTTGATCTGCTCTAAGAAAGAAAAAGTTTTTGTTGGTGTACGTTGGGGTGCTTCTTCTAACTGTTGTGACAGTTTTTGAATTGTTTCTTGATGGTTATTTGTACTGACTAGATCAGTATTTGAAATAGTTGAGTTTGTTATATGTGAAATTTTACTCATATCATCTAGCTATTAGTAGAATGCAATATGTATTGTAGTTCGAGAGGATTCTAAAAAACCAGGACATAATTATATATTTTTTATAATATATCTTACAATATTAATCAAATGATATTATTAATTAGAAAATCTTAAGAAGAAAATTGTTATTTCTTGATCAAAAGCATTGTCACAGCATTCAATTCTCTGAATATAATATTACCCTGGATACAGAGAATTACAGTAATTTCAAAAAAATAGAATAGAAAATGATATTATCAATCATAGAATACTTGTAGCTGATTGTATTATTTTAAACTTTCGAAAGCTTGAATGTAATGATATTGAGAGGACAATTTATTTATATCCGCTACTAGAATAGCATTATTAGTTCTTATGGCTTCACTCATTAGCATGGCTAGCTTTGGTTGACAAGTATATTTAATTTCTTTTTCTATTTTTTCACGTAATTGAGCGTTCATTTGATAAAGATGATAGTCTTTTAAAAGAAGATTTATACTATTCAACAAATCTTGACTAGAACTGGATACATCATTTTGATCATTCTTATTCTGAACCAATTCCAAAGGTAATACTATATTGTTTATCCTTGAGCTATTATTATCTATTTGATCACTAAGATCTTTAACAGTTTTGTGAATCATTGTAACAATGCTTTGATTGATTGTGGGGATTAGGTGTTTCCAAAAAGGACTAGGTGCTAATAGAATACCTAATGCTAATAAAAATTCTGATTTATGGAGTTGAGTAAGCTCACTCTCTTGGTTTTTATTTTGAATTAAATGAATCATATAATTGGGTTGCATTATCCACAATTTTTGTAAATATAGATTGTAAAGATGGCTTCTATTGGATATAGGAGCATGAGATTTTTTTTCTACATCAACAGAAGGCAAATGAGTATCTCTGAAATTAATAATTTTTTGTGTTTTTACAATCGGTATTAAACAGCCCCTTAAGTAGTCTAGTAATGATACTTGGTTCTGTATACTTGGTTGTAAAGGTATGTGACTAAAGTATAATTTTCCTTCAATCCAGATATTTGCTCTGATCTTATGTGTTAGATTAAATAAGTGAGGATATAAATGGCATTTTTGCTGCATCAGATCTAAAAAGTCTAATAATGTTTTTAAAATGCGGAGGTTCTCCACTTGTTTCTATCAATTGATAAGCTATGAGTCGTATACTGAATATACTTGCAAGGGTATCTATTTTTGAAGATCTTTCTAACATATCATTAATCTTCTCACAATTATCAGGAGATAATAATAATGTTGATTGATCTATTTGAAATTGATCGAAGCATTGAGAGAACATGAGCTGCTTGTATGTATGAGATTTTGAAGCGCACTGTCTTTGTATTTCTGAGCAAGATTACTTTTTTGACTAATTAGCTCATCATATGACTGCCAAAAAGGGCCTTTAGGATTATGAATTAAGTAGTGTATGTAAAGAATAGCAATATATAACCAAAATATTATGCGAATAAAAACATTTTGATCTCCATGTGCTTGTTGATTAAGAATAGAAACATCTTTGAGAAAACTGTTTATTTTTTCTTTCAAAGAAGGGGGTTTGTTTTTTATAGAAGAGTTTGTTGATGTTGTATTGTCTGATACTTCTTGAGTATAGAAGTGTTCATAAACTCTTGATTTTCTGAATCTGAATCGTTCATTGGAGTAGATAGTTTTTTATATTGCGAAATTTTACTCATTTTAATTACTCTTTATAAGCAGTGTAAGCATGATTGTAATTTTTTATATAAATAACTACGGCAGAATTTCTATTCTTGATAGATAGTATTGTGAAAAGAAGAGATTAATCCTTGATAAAATTTTTCTGCTACTTAGTATGAAGTCTTTATTTTTTAGAGATGATGATCGCCTGAGAACTAATAGTTGAGTGGTAGTAGAAAAGCTGGATATTCTCTCATACATTTTTATGAATCATATTGAGTTAAGAGACTCTTCTAATTCTGTGAATTCTTTTGATGAAAGAAATACTTGTAAGAGTAATGAATCTATCGTCGAGGCTTCTTGAGACACGGTTTTCCATTGAGAAATATTCAATAATGTGTTTATTGCAGACTGAGAGAATGTGATTTTTTTATTAAATACTACATTTTCATAGGCTATACACATTAGTTTTATAATCATGGAATGGTACAGTTCTAATAAATTTTTTGGCAAAATTTCTTTAGATGAATCTGCTGTGGAAATAATAATAGCTTGTATAAATTTTTCGATACTTAATAGTTTTGCGTCAATCATACTTAAATATTTATGAATTTTCTTATCACGGGCGGCTGCTTTTTTCCAAAGAATTTCGAACGATTGAATGAGTTCCAGCGAGGTGTCTATATGATCTACTAATCCCACTGAGCTCGCTTCTATAGGAAAAAAACCTCTTAAAGATGTTATCACATCTAACACAATGTTTGGGTTAAGATTTATAGCTTTTGATAAAGAATTAAGATCCAAATCTTCTGGGTGCGCTATTGTGTCGAAGTGATATTTTTTTATTATTAATTGGAAATATCAAGTAATGAATTGTTATTTTGATTATATTGAGCCTCTTCAGTGATAGTATTGTAATCTAGCACATAATTATTAATAATCTGGTTATTGTCATCTGTGCCTTGAAAACGAGAATCAAGATTCATTAAAGATAATAATTGCTGCATACGGGGGATCTGGGAGTTTTGATAAAAGAGTTGGACTAATGCTGTTTTTAATTCCAGATTATTATTGCATATAGCTTTATTTATAAGTACGCATAACATTTCAGTGAACTCTTCACATACTGTTATATTCAGAGAACGATCTAATCGAGGATCCATTTTAAATAGAGAATAATTTTTCAAACAGGTATTGATTGTTTCTATTGATTGTTCGTCATTTATTGACATCCTTGTTTTTTGATGATGGTATTGGTTGAAGAAATCGTAACATGATAAGTCGTTTCTTATATACTCCGCAGAATCAAACAATTTTTGATTCCAGTATGTAACAGTATTGCGAATAGTATAAGAGAGCTGCTGGTGCTGTTCTGCGCTAAAAAATATCGAAGGTTGATCAAATAGATTATTTAGTGCTAATAAGAATTCTGATCTACGGGTTATATAAGCAGCTCTTTTCAATTGTTCTTGACGGTTGAGAGTCGACAACTCTGATTTGTAGTTTGGATCAATACTTTTTTGAAATTTTTTTGTACAGCTGATATTCAACATGTAATCAGATTGAGTGAGCCATAATTGTTGTAAATAACTCATGTAAGTTTTGATATCAGGAGAAGCCTGATGTGTAGATTCTGCTGATCTTATTCCAGTAAATAAACACGCATTTCTAAAAGCTCTTATCTCTTTTTTTGTGATAACAGATTCTTTATATCCCCTGAGATATGCTATAAGTGGTATTTCATTTTGGGGCTTTGTATGTCTTACACTTTCGCAAATTCTCATGAATGATGCTTTTTTTGTTTGAGAATCAATATAATGAATGAGTAACATCAATTCATCAAATGAGCAGCATTGATTATTGAAATATTGATCATAACTTATCAATTTTTCTTTCAAAAATTCTAGAAAATGTAATAATGGGAATAAAGCATTGTGATTATCAGGGGTTGGATTGATAAATTGATAAGTAATTAATCGCATACTTAACAAATGTAGTACATGACTTTTATGTTTTGATTGACTTAGCATAG
>NW_027316851.1:5000-17500 GCF_033978685.3 Nerophis lumbriciformis | reverse complement strand
AGATGGAGGTGTTTTGGTCGACCAGGTAAAAAACGAAAAATCGAGAGAAGGTAAAAAGTAGGTGAAAAATTAAGCCTCTCTCGTTAAGGTACTTAGAAAAAATCCCCAAAAAAAAATGAACTCCCATTGAAATGAATGGGGAAAATTTTTTTTCTCGTTTTTTTTCTAAGTACAACAACGAGAGAAGGTAAAAAATGGTTTTTTTTAGCCTCTCTCGTTAAGGTACTTAGAAAAAAACCCAGATTTTTTATTTTCTCGTTTTTTTTCTAAGTACAACAACGAGAGAAGGTAAAAACAGGTGCTTTTTAGCCTCTCTCGTTAAGGTACTTGGAAAAAATCCGAGACATGTTTGGTCTTCCCCACTGACAGTGCGCCTTTGCTGGGTAAGTTGTGGACGTGCCAGGCACCCCCGGGACACCGGTGGAACGCGGCCGGACTCGTGGTACTCCAACCCGGGCATAATTTTGGATATTTCCCGGTCCTTTTTTTCCCCACTTTCCCAACTTTTCTTCTGAATCACAGTGCGCCTTTGCTGGGTAAGTTGTGGACATGGCAGGCACCCCCGGGACACCGGTGGAACGCGGCCGGACTCGTGGTACTCCAACCCGGGCATAATATTGGATCAAATTCGGGACTTTTGCCCACTTTCCCAACTTTTCTTCCCAATCACAGTGCGCCTTTGCTGGGTAAGTTGTGGACATGCCAGGCACCCCCGGGACACCGGTGGAACGCGGCCGGACTCGTGGTACTCCAACCCGGGCATAATTTTGGATCAAATTCGGGACTTTTGCCCACTTTCCCAACTTTTCTTCCCAATCACAGTGCGCCTTTGCTGGGTAAGTTGTGGACATGCCAGGCACCCCCGGGACACCGGTGGAACGCGGCCGGACTCGTGGTACTCCAACCCGGGCATAATTTTGGATCAAATTCGGGACTTTTGCCCACTTTCCCAACTTTTCTTCCCAATCACAGTGCGCCTTTGCTGGGTAAGTTGTGGACATTGTAGGCACCCCGGAACCCTGGTGGAACGCGGCGGGACTTGTGGGACTCGAACCTGGGTGTGACTTTGGACCAAATTCGGGACTTTTGCCCACTTTCCCAACTTTTCTTCCCAATCACAGTGCGCCTTTGCTGGGTGCGTCGTGGACATTGTAGGCACCCCGAGACACTGGTGGAACGCGGCGGGACTTGTGGGACTCGAACCTGGGTGTGATTTTGGACCAAATTCGGGACTTTTGCCCACTTTCCCAACTTTTCTTCCCAATCACAGTGCGCCTTTGCTGGGTGCGTTGTGGACATTGTAGGCACCCCGAGACCCTGGTGGAACGCGGCGGGACTTGTGGGACTCGAACCTGGGTGTGATTTTGGACCAAATTCGGGACTTTTGCCCACTTTCCCAACTTTTCTTCCCACTCACAGTGCGCCTTTGCTGGGTGCGTTGTGGACATTGTAGGCACCCCGGAACCCTGGTGGAACGCGGCGGGACTTGTGGGACTCGAACCTGGGTGTGATTTTGGACCAAATTCGGGACTTTTGCCCACTTTCCCAACTTTTCTTCCCAATCACAGTGCGCCTTTGCTGGGTGCGTTGTGGACATTGTAGGCACCCCGGAACCCTGGTGGAACGCGGCGGGACTTGTGGGACTCGAACCTGGGTGTGATTTTGGACCAAATTCGGGACTTTTGCCCACTTTCCCAACTTTTCTTCCCATTCACAGTGCGCCTTTGCTGGGTAAGTTGTGGACATTGTAGGCACCCCGAGACACTGGTGGAACGCGGCGGGACTTGTGGGACTCGAACCTGGGTGTGATTTTGGACCAAATTCGGGACTTTTGCCCACTTTCCCAACTTTTCTTCCCAATCACAGTGCGCCTTTGCTGGGTGCGTCTTAGGCATTGTAGGCACCCCGGAACACTGGTGGAACGCGGCGGGACTTGTGGGACTCGAACCTGGGTGTGATTTTGGACCAAATTCGGGACTTTTGCCCACTTTCCCAACTTTTCTTCCCAATCACAGTGCGCCTTTGCTGGGTGCGTCTTAGGCATTGTAGGCACCCCGGAACACTGGTGGAACGCGGCGGGACTTGTGGGACTCGAACCTGGGTGTGATTTTGGACCAAATGCGGGACTTTTGCCCACTTTCCCAACTTTTCTTCCCAATCACAGTGCACCTTTGCTGGGTAAGTTGTGGACATTGTAGGCACCCCGGAACCCTGGTGGAACGCGGCGGGACTTGTGGGACTCGAACCTGGGTGTGATTTTGGACCAAATTCGGGACTTTTGCCCACTTTCCCAACTTTTCTTCCCAATCACAGTGCGCCTTTGCTGGGTGCGTTGTGGACATTGTAGGCACCCCGGAACCCTGGTGGAACGCGGCGGGACTTGTGGGACTCGAACCTGGGTGTGATTTTGGACCAAATTCGGGACTTTTGCCCACTTTCCCAACTTTTCTTCCCAATCACAGTGCGCCTTTGCTGGGTGCGTTGTGGACATTGTAGGCACCCCGAGACCCTGGTGGAACGCGGCAGGACTTGTGGGACTCGAACCTGGGTGTGATTTTGGACCAAATTCGGGACTTTTGCCCACTTTCCCAACTTTTCTTCCCAATCACAGTGCGCCTTTGCTGGGTAAGTTGTGGACATGCCAGGCACCCCCGGAACCCTGGTGGAACGCGGCGGGACTTGTGGGACTCGAACCTGGGTGTGATTTTGGACCAAATTCGGGACTTTTGCCCACTTTCCCAACTTTTCTTCCCAATCACAGTGCGCCTTTGCTGGGTAAGTTGTGGACATTGTAGGCACCCCGAGACACTGGTGGAACGCGGCGGGACTTGTGGGACTCGAACCTGGGTGTGATTTTGGACCAAATTCGGGACTTTTGCCCACTTTCCCAACTTTTCTTCCCACTCACAGTGCGCCTTTGCTGGGTAAGTAGTGGACATTGTAGGCACCCCGAGACACTGGTGGAACGCGGCGGGACTTGTGGGACTCGAACCTGGGTGTGATTTTGGACCAAATTCGGGACTTTTGCCCACTTTCCCAACTTTTCTTCCCAATCACAGTGCGCCTTTGCTGGGTGCGTTGTGGACATTGTAGGCACCCCGAGACACTGGTGGAACGCGGCGGGACTTGTGGGACTCGAACCTGGGTGTGATTTTGGACCAAATTCGGGACTTTTGCCCACTTTCCCAACTTTTCTTCCCAATCACAGTGCGCCTTTGCTGGGTGCGTTGTGGACATTGTAGGCACCCCGAGACACTGGTGGAACGCGGCGGGACTTGTGGGACTCGAACCTGGGTGTGATTTTGGACCAAATTCGGGACTTTTGCCCACTTTTCTTCCCAATCACAGTGCGCCTTTGCTGGGTGCGTTGTGGACATTGTAGGCACCCCGGAACCCTGGTGGAACGCGGCGGGACTTGTGGGACTCGAACCTGGGTGTGATTTTGGACCAAATTCGGGACTTTTGCCCACTTTCCCAACTTTTCTTCCCAATCACAGTGCGCCTTTGCTGGGTGCGTCGTGGACATGTCAGGCACCCCGGAACCCTGGTGGAACGCGGCGGGACTTGTGGGACTCGAACCTGGGTGTGATTTTGAATCAAATTTGGGACTTTTGCCCACTTTCCCAACTTTTCTTCCCAATCACAGTGCGCCTTTGCTGGGTGCGTCGTGGACATGTCAGGCACCCCGGAACCCTGGTGGAACGCGGCGGGACTAAGTTCCAAGAGGGCGTTTTTGCCCCCCTCCAAACTCCCTCTCTTTGTTTATAGTGCATATTTTCTGCTGGATCTACTCTCTATTTACTCCAAGGAAAAAAACTAGCCGGTCGCGGCAAATTTTTACAATCGGTCGCCAAACTACGGCACGAGGGCCGAACGCGGTACGCCGGCGTCCAAGATACGGCCCGGGGATTTTTTTGATTTTTTGGGCTTTTTTTGATTTTTTTGGACATGTTGGGCATCCCAGGACTCGGGTGCGACTGCAGGACGTGTGGGGCTCTAACCTGGGTGTGGTTTTTGGTCATTTTTCCGGACTTTTGCCCACTTTCCCAACTTTTCTTCCCAATCACAGTGCGCCTTTGCTGGGTGCGTTGTGGACATTGTAGGCACCCCGGAACCCTGGTGGAACGCGGCGGGACTTGTGGGACTCGAACCTGGGTGTGATTTTGGACCAAATTCGGGACTTTTGCCCACTTTCCCAACTTTTCTTCCCAATCACAGTGCGCCTTTGCTGGGTGCGTTGTGGACATTGTAGGCACCCCGGGACACTGGTGGAACGCGGCGGGACTTGTGGGACTCGAACCTGGGTATAATTTTGGATCAAATTCGGGACTTTTGCCCACTTTTCCAACTTTTCTTCCCCACTCACAGTGCGCCTTTGCTGGGTGCGTTTTGGGCATGTGGGGGGCACCTCGGACTCGGGTGGGACGCGGCGGGACTTGTGGCACTCGTACCTGGGTGTGATTTTTGATCATTTTGTGGACTTTTCCCCAGACACTCTCCACTTGTCTACCCCACTTCCCCTGTGACTTTGCTGGGGGGGCGTTTCCCCGCTGTCCTTTGTAGTGTAAGGGTTACTTTTCTTTTTTTTCTGTCTGAAAATAGGGCCCCAAAAGGCCTCACACTCCCCGGGAAGACCTGATGGACGCCTCGGCGTCACTGAAACAGGCCAATCTGTCTGAAAATATGGCCCACGAAAGGCCTCACATTCCCCGGGAAGACCTGATGGACGCCCCGGCGTCACCGAAATACGGCAAACTGTCTGAAAATAGGGGCTCCAAGGGTTCCCCACTCTTTCTGGCCCACAAAAGGCCTCTCATTCCCCGGGAACACCTGTAGGACTCCCCGGCGTCAAGGAAATACGCCAAACCGTCTGAAAATAGGGGCCCAAAAGAACTGGAAATAATGTGTTTAATTTGGGGGGTGATGTCTATAATTATGGGGGTGCATTGGAGGCGGGAGTCCACTGGAGGGCTCCACACCGTCTGAATATAGGGCCCCAAAAGGCCTGGAATTAATGTATTTAATTTGGGGGGTGCATTTGCAGCGGGAGTCCACCGGAGGGCTCCATTTCCCCACTCTTTTGTTGACATATGGCCACAAAAGGCCTCTCATTCCCCGGGAAGACCTGATGGACGCCCCGGCGTCACCGAAATAAGCCAAACTGTCTGAAAATAGGGGCTCCAAGGGTTCCCCACTCTTTCTGGCCCACAAAAGGCCTCTCATTCCCCGGGAAGACCTGATGGACGCCCCGGCGTCACCGAAATAAGCCAAACTGTCTGAAAATAGGGGCTCCAAGGGTTCCCCACTCTTTCTGGCCCACAAAAGGCCTCTCATTCCCCGGGAACACCAAAAGAACTGGAAATAATGTATCACAGTGCGCCTTTGCTGGGTAAGTTGTGGACATTGTAGGCACCCCGGCACTCTGGTGGAACGCGGCGGGACTTGTGGGACCTTAACCTGGGTATAATTTTGGATCAAATTCGGGACTTTTGCCCACTTTCCCAACTTTTCTTGCCCACTCACAGTGCGCCTTTGCTGGGTAAGTTGTGGACATTGTAGGCACCCCGGCACTCTGGTGGAACGCGGCGGGACTTGTGGGACTCGAACCTGGGTGTGATTTTGGACCAAATTCGGGACTTTTGCCCACTTTCCCAACTTTTCTTCCCAATCACAGTGCGCCTTTGCTGGGTGCGTTGTGGACATTGTAGGCACCCCGGAACCCTGGTGGAACGCGGCGGGACTTGTGGGACTCGAACCTGGGTGTGATTTTGGACCAAATTCGGGACTTTTGCCCACTTTCCCAACTTTTCTTCCCAATCACAGTGCGCCTTTGCTGGGTGCGTCTTAGGCATTGTAGGCACCCCGGAACACTGGTGGAACGCGGCGGGACTTGTGGGACTCGAACCTGGGTGTGATTTTGGACCAAAT
This sequence comes from Nerophis lumbriciformis, assembly GCF_033978685.3. NCBI lineage: Eukaryota > Metazoa > Chordata > Actinopteri > Syngnathiformes > Syngnathidae > Nerophis > Nerophis lumbriciformis. Next base: position 11,572 of record NW_027316851.1, on the reverse strand, counting down.
TCGGGATTTTTGCCCACTTTCCCAACTTTTCTTCCCAATCACAGTGCGCCTTTGCTGGGTAAGTTGTGGACATTGTAGGCACCCCGGAACCCTGGTGGAACGCGGCGGGACTTGTGGGACTCGAACCTGGGTGTGATTTTGGACCAAATTCGGGACTTTTGCCCACTTTCCCAACTTTTCTTCCCAATCACAGTGCGCCTTTGCTGGGTGCGTTGTGGACATTGTAGGCACCCCGGAACCCTGGTGGAACGCGGCGGGACTTGTGGGACTCGAACCTGGGTGTGATTTTGGACCAAATTCGGGACTTTTGCCCACTTTCCCAACTTTTCTTCCCAATCACAGTGCGCCTTTGCTGGGTGCGTTGTGGACATTGTAGGCACCCCGGAACCCTGGTGGAACGCGGCGGGACTTGTGGGACTCGAACCTGGGTGTGATTTTGGACCAAATTAGGGACTTTTGCCCACTTTCCCAACTTTTCTTCCCAATCACAGTGCGCCTTTGCTGGGTGCGTTGTGGACATTGTAGGCACCCCGGAACCCTGGTGGAACGCGGCGGGACTTGTGGGACTCGAACCTGGGTGTGATTTTGGACCAAATTCGGGACTTTTGCCCACTTTCCCAACTTTTCTTCCCAATCACAGTGCGCCTTTGCTGGGTGCGTTGTGGACATTGTAGGCACCCCGAGACACTGGTGGAACGCGGCGGGACTTGTGGGACTCGAACCTGGGTGTGATTTTGGACCAAATTCGGGACTTTTGCCCACTTTCCCAACTTTTCTTCCCAATCACAGTGCGCCTTTGCTGGGTGCGTTGTGGACATTGTAGGCACCCCGAGACACTGGTGGAACGCGGCGGGACTTGTGGGACTCGAACCTGGGTGTGATTTTGGACCAAATTCGGGACTTTTGCCCACTTTTCTTCCCAATCACAGTGCGCCTTTGCTGGGTGCGTTGTGGACATTGTAGGCACCCCGGAACCCTGGTGGAACGCGGCGGGACTTGTGGGACTCGAACCTGGGTGTGATTTTGGACCAAATTCGGGACTTTTGCCCACTTTCCCAACTTTTCTTCCCAATCACAGTGCGCCTTTGCTGGGTGCGTCGTGGACATGTCAGGCACCCCGGAACCCTGGTGGAACGCGGCGGGACTTGTGGGACTCGAACCTGGGTGTGATTTTGAATCAAATTTGGGACTTTTGCCCACTTTCCCAACTTTTCTTCCCAATCACAGTGCGCCTTTGCTGGGTGCGTCGTGGACATGTCAGGCACCCCGGAACCCTGGTGGAACGCGGCGGGACTAAGTTCCAAGAGGGCGTTTTTGCCCCCCTCCAAACTCCCTCTCTTTGTTTATAGTGCATATTTTCTGCTGGATCTACTCTCTATTTACTCCAAGGAAAAAAACTAGCCGGTCGCGGCAAATTTTTACAATCGGTCGCCAAACTACGGCACGAGGGCCGAACGCGGTACGCCGGCGTCCAAGATACGGCCCGGGGATTTTTTTTGATTTTTTGGGCTTTTTTTGATTTTTTTGGACATGTTGGGCATCCCAGGACTCGGGTGCGACTGCAGGACGTGTGGGGCTCTAACCTGGGTGTGGTTTTTGGTCATTTTTCCGGACTTTTGCCCACTTTTCCAACTTTTCTTCCCAATCACAGTGCGCCTTTGCTGGGTGCGTTTTGGGCATGTGGGGGGCACCTCGGACTCGGGTGGGACGCGGCGGGACTTGTGGCACTCGTACCTGTGTGTGATTTTTGATCATTTTGTGGACTTTTCCCCAGACACTCTCCACTTGTCTACCCCACTTCCCCTGTGACTTTGCTGGGGGGGCGTTTCCCCGCTGTCCTTTGTAGTGTAAGGGTTACTTTTCTTTTTTTTCTGTCTGAAAATAGGGCCCCAAAAGGCCTCACACTCCCCGGGAAGACCTGATGGACGCCTCGGCGTCACTGAAACAGGCCAATCTGTCTGAAAATATGGCCCACGAAAGGCCTCACATTCCCCGGGAAGACCTGACGGACGCCCCGGCGTCACCGAAATACGGCAAACTGTCTGAAAATAGGGGCTCCAAGGGTTCCCCACTATTTCTGGCCCACAAAAGGCCTCTCATTCCCCGGGAACACCTGTAGGACTCCCCGGCGTCAAGGAAATACGCCAAACCGTCTGAAAATAGGGGCCCAAAAGAACTGGAAATAATGTGTTTAATTTGGGGGGTGATGTCTATAATTATGGGGGTGCATTGGAGGCGGGAGTCCACTGGAGGGCTCCACACCGTCTGAATATAGGGCCCCAAAAGGCCTGGAATTAATGTCTTTAATTTGGGGGGTGCATTTGCAGCGGGAGTCCACCGGAGGGCTCCATTTCCCCACTCTTTTGTTGACATATGGCCACAAAAGGCCTCTCATTCCCCGGGAAGACCTGATGGACGCCCCGGCGTCACCGAAATAAGCCAAACTGTCTGAAAATAGGGGCTCCAAGGGTTCCCCACTCTTTCTGGCCCACAAAAGGCCTCTCATTCCCCGGGAACACCTGTAGGACTCCCCGGCGTCAAGGAAATCCGCCAAACTGTCTGAAAATAGGGCCCCAAAAGAACTGGAAATGATGCCTTTAATTTGGGGGGTGATGTCTTTAATTTGGGGGGTGCATTGGAGGCGGGAGTCCACTGGAGGGCTACACACCGTCTGAATATAGGGCCCCAAAAGGCCTGGAATTAATGTATTTAATTTGGGGGGTGCATTTGCAGCGGGAGTCCACCGGAGGGCTCCATTTCCCCACTCTTTTGTTGACATATGGCCACAAAAGGCCTCTCATTCCCCGGGAAGACCTGATGGACGCCCCGGCGTCACCGAAATAAGCCAAACTGTCTGAAAATAGGGGCTCCAAGGGTCCCCCACTCTTTCTGGCCCACAAAAGGCCTCTCATTCCCCGGGAACACCAAAAGAACTGGAAATAATGTGTTTAATTCAGGGTGCATTTGCAGCGAGTGTCCACCAGAGGGCTCCAATTCCCCAGCTATAGTCCTGGTACTCTAAAATGATGGCACTTAGTCAAATTTCCGCCTTTTTTTGATGACTTCCAACTAGGAGAGGGACTAATTTTGAGTTCCGGACCCGGGTGGAGAACCATAGCAGGTCGGCCTTCTTAAAGGGAAATGCTCCTAGGCACTTAGTCAAATTTCCGCCTTTTTTTTGGACTTCCAGCGAGGAGAGGGGCTAATTTGGCCTTCCGTACCCAGGTGGAGAACCATAGCACGTCGGCCTTCTTAAAGGGACATCCTCCTAGGCACTTAGTCAAATTCACGCCTTTTTTTTGGACTTCCAGCGAGGAGAGGGGCTAATTTTGCTTTCCGTACCCGGGTGGAGAACCATAGCACGTCGGCCTTCTTAAAGGGACATCCTCCTAGGCACTTAGTCAAATTCACGCCTTTTTTTTGGACTTCCAGCGAGGAGAGGGACTAATTTTGCTTTCCGTACCCGGGTGGAGAACCATAGCACGTCGGCCTTCTTAAAGGGAAATGCTCCTAGGCACTTAGTCAAATTCACGCCTTTTTTTTGGACTTCCAGCGAGGAGAGGGACAATTTTGCTTTCCTGACCCAGGTGGAGAACCATAGCACGTCGGCCTTCTTAAAGGGACATCCTCCTAGGCACTTAGTCAAATTCACGCCTTTTTTTTGGACTTCCAGCGAGGAGAGGGACAATTTGGCGTTCCTGACCCAGGTGGAGAACCATAGCAGGTCGGCCTTCTTAAAGGGACATGCTCCTAGGCACTTAGTCAAATTTACACCTTTTTTTTTGGACTTCCAGCGAGGAGAGGGACTAATTTGGCGTTCCGTACCCAGGTAGAGAACCAAGGCACGTCGGCCTTCTTAAGGGGACATCCTCCTAGACACTTAGTCAAATTCACGCCTTTTTTTTTGGACTTCCAGCGAGGAGAGGGACAATTTTGCGTTCCTGACCCAGGTGGAGGACCATAGCACGTCGGCCTTCTTAAAGGGAAATGCTCCTAGACACTTAGTCAAATTTACCAAACTTTTCTATAGAGCCCTGGTACTCTAAAATGATGACACATAGACAAAAAACCAAACTTTTCTATAGAGGCCTGGTACTCTAAAATAATGACACTTAGTCAAATTCACGCCTTTTTTTTTGGACTTCCAGCTAGGAGAGGGACTAATTTGGCGTTCTGTACCCAGGTGGAGAACCAAGGGACGTCGGCCTTCTTAAGGGGACATCCTCCTAGGCACTTAGTCAAATTTACACCTTTTTTTTGGACTTCCAGCGAGGAGAGGGACTAATTTGGCGTTCCGTACCCAGGTGGAGAACCATAGCAGGTCGGCCTTCTTAAAGGGACATCCTCCTAGGCACTTAGTCAAATTTACGCCTTTTTTTTGGACTTCCAGCGAGGAGAGGGACTAATTTGGCGTTCCGTACCCAGGTGGAGAACCATAGCAGGTCGGCCTTCTTAAAGGGAAATGCTCCTAGGCACTTAGTCAAATTCACGCCTTTTTTTTGGACTTCCAGCGAGGAGAGGGACAATTTTGCTTTCCTGACCCAGGTGGAGAACCATAGCACGTCGGCCTTCTTAAAGGGACATCCTCCTAGGCACTTAGTCAAATTCACGCCTTTTTTTTGGACTTCCAGCGAGGAGAGGGACTAATTTGGCGTTCCAGACCCAGGTGGAGAACCATAGCAGGTCGGCCTTCTTAAAGGGACATGCCCCTAGACACTTAGTCAAATTTACGCCTGAAAATAGGGCCCCAAAAGAACTGGAAATAATGTCTTTAATTCAGGGTGCATTTGCAGCGAGTGTCCACCAGAGGGCTCCAATTCCCCCACTATAGTCCTGGTACTCTAAAATGATGGCACTTAGTCAAATTTCCGCCTTTTTTTGATGACTTCCAACTAGGAGAGGGACTAATTTTGCTTTCCGTACCCGGGTGGAGAACCATAGCAGGTCAGCCTTCTTAAAGGGACATCCTCCTAGGCACTTAGTCAAATTTACGCCTTTTTTTTGGACTTCCAGCGAGGAGAGGGACAATTTTGCTTTCCTGACCCAGGTGGAGAACCATAGCAGGTCGGCCTTCTTAAAGGGACATCCTCCTAGGCACTTAGTCAAATTCACGCCTTTTTTTTGGACTTCCGGCGAGGAGAGGGACAATTTTGCTTTCCTGACCCAGGTGGAGAACCATAGCACGTCGGCCTTCTTAAAGGGAAATGCTCCTAGGCACTTAGTCAAATTCACGCCTTTTTTTTTTGGACTTCCAGCTAGGAGAGGGACTAATTTTGCTTTCCGTACCCGGGTGGAGAACCATAGCAGGTCAGCCTTCTTAAAGGGACATCCTCCTAGGCACTTAGTCAAATTTACGCCTTTTTTTTGGACTTCCAGCGAGGAGAGGGACAATTTTGCTTTCCTGACCCAGGTGGAGAACCATAGCAGGTCGGCCTTCTTAAAGGGACATCCTCCTAGGCACTTAGTCAAATTCACGCCTTTTTTTTGGACTTCCGGCGAGGAGAGGGACAATTTTGCTTTCCTGACCCAGGTGGAGAACCATAGCACGTCGGCCTTCTTAAAGGGAAATGCTCCTAGGCACTTAGTCAAATTCACGCCTTTTTTTTGGACTTCCAGCGAGGAGAGGGACAATTTTGCTTTCCTGACCCAGGTGGAGAACCATAGCACGTCGGCCTTCTTAAAGGGAAATGCTCCTAGGCACTTAGTCAAATTCACGCCTTTTTTTTGGACTTCCAGCGAGGAGAGGGACAATTTTGCTTTCCTGACCCAGGTGGAGAACCATAGCATGTCGGCCTTCTTAAAGGGAAATGCTCCTAGGCACTTAGTCAAATTCACGCCTTTTTTTTGGACTTCCAGCGAGGAGAGGGACTAATTTGGCGTTCCAGACCCAGGTGGAGAACCATAGCAGGTCGGCCTTCTTAAAGGGACATGCCCCTAGACACTTAGTCAAATTTACGCCTGAAAATAGGGCCCCAAAAGAACTGGAAATAATGTCTTTAATTCAGGGTGCATTTGCAGCGAGTGTCCACCAGAGGGCTCCAATTCCCCCACTATAGTCCTGGTACTCTAAAATGATGGCACTTAGTCAAATTTCCGCCTTTTTTTGATGACTTCCAACTAGGAGAGGGACTAATTTTGAGTTCCGGACCCGGGTGGAGAACCATAGCACGTCGGCCTTCTTAAAGGGACATCCTCCTAGGCACTTAGTCAAATTTCCGCCTTTTTTTTGGACTTCCAGCGAGGAGAGGGACTAATTTGGCGTTCCAGACCCAGGTGGAGAACCATAGCACGTCGGCCTTCTTTAAGGGACATCCTCCTAGGCACTTAGTCAAATTTACGCCTTTTTTTTGGACTTCCAGCGAGGAGAGGGACAATTTTGCTTTCCTGACCCAGGTGGAGAACCATAGCACGTCGGCCTTCTTAAAGGGACATCCTCCTAGGCACTTAGTCAAATTTACGCCTTTTTTTTGGACTTCCAGCGAGGAGAGGGACAATTTTGCTTTCCTGACCCAGGTGGAGAACCATAGCACGTCGGCCTTCTTAAAGGGAAATGCTCCTAGGCACTTAGTCAA
>NW_027316850.1:12500-17500 GCF_033978685.3 Nerophis lumbriciformis | reverse complement strand
GGAAAATTTTTTTTCTCGTTTTTTTTCTAAGTACAACAACGAGAGAAGGTAAAAAATGGTTTTTTTTAGCCTCTCTCGTTAAGGTACTTAGAAAAAAACCCAGATTTTTTATTTTCTCGTTTTTTTTCTAAGTACAACAACGAGAGAAGGTAAAAACAGGTGCTTTTTAGCCTCTCTCGTTAAGGTACTTGGAAAAAATCCGAGACATGTTTGGTCTTCCCCACTGACAGTGCGCCTTTGCTGGGTAAGTTGTGGACGTGCCAGGCACCCCCGGGACACCGGTGGAACGCGGCCGGACTCGTGGTACTCCAACCCGGGCATAATTTTGGATATTTCCCGGTCCTTTTTTTCCCCAATTTCCCAACTTTTCTTCCGAATCACAGTGCGCCTTTGCTGGGTAAGTTGTGGACATGCCAGGCACCCCCGGGACACCGGTGGAACGCGGCCGGACTCGTGGTACTCCAACCCGGGCATAATTTTGGATATTTTCCGGTACTTTTTTTCCCCACTTTCCCAACTTTTCTTCCCAATCACAGTGCGCCTTTGCTGGGTAAGTTGTGGACATGCCAGGCACCCCCGGGACACCGGTGGAACGCGGCCGGACTCGTGGTACTCCAACCCGGGCATAATTTTGGATCAAATTCGGGACTTTTGCCCACTTTCCCAACTTTTCTTCCCAATCACAGTGCGCCTTTGCTGGGTAAGTTGTGGACATTGTAGGCGCCCCGGAACCCTGGTGGAACGCGGCGGGACTTGTGGGACTCGAACCTGGGTGTGATTTTGGACCAAATTCGGGACTTTTGCCCACTTTCCCAACTTTTCTTCCCAATCACAGTGCGCCTTTGCTGGGTGCGTTGTGGACATCGTAGGCACCCCGGAACCCTGGTGGAACGCGGCGGGACTTGTGGGACTCGAACCTGGGTGTGATTTTGGACCAAATTCGGGACTTTTGCCCACTTTCCCAACTTTTCTTCCCAATCACAGTGCGCCTTTGCTGGGTGCGTTGTGGACATTGTAGGCACCCCGAGACACTGGTGGAACGCGGCGGGACTTGTGGGACTCGAACCTGGGTGTGATTTTGGACCAAATTCGGGACTTTTGCCCACTTTCCCAACTTTTCTTCCCAATCGCAGTGCGCCTTTGCTGGGTGCGTTGTGGACATTGTAGGCACCCCGAGACACTGGTGGAACGCGGCGGGACTTGTGGGACTCGAACCTGGGTGTGATTTTGGACCAAATTCGGGACTTTTGCCCACTTTCCCAACTTTTCTTCCCAATCACAGTGCGCCTTTGCTGGGTAAGTTGTGGACATTGTAGGCACCCCGGAACCCTGGTGGAACGCGGCGGGACTTGTGGGACTCGAACCTGGGTGTGATTTTGGACCAAATTCGGGACTTTTGCCCACTTTCCCAACTTTTCTTCCCAATCACAGTGCGCCTTTGCTGGGTGCGTTGTGGACATTGTAGGCACCCCGGAACCCTGGTGGAACGCGGCGGGACCTGCGGGACTCGAACCTGGGTGTGATTTTGGACCAAATTCGGGACTTTTGCCCACTTTCCCAACTTTTCTTCCCAATCACAGTGCGCCTTTGCTGGGTGCGTCGTGGACATGTCAGGCACCCCGGAACCCTGGTGGAACGCGGCGGGACTTGTGGGACTCGAACCTGGGTGTGATTTTGGACCAAATTCGGGACTTTTGCCCACTTTCCCAACTTTTCTTCCCAATCACAGTGCGCCTTTGCTGGGTAAGTTGTGGACATTGTAGGCACCCCGAGACACTGGTGGAACGCGGCGGGACTTGTGGGACTCGAACCTGGGTGTGATTTTGGACCAAATTCGGGACTTTTGCCCACTTTCCCAACTTTTCTTCCCAATCACAGTGCGCCTTTGCTGGGTGCGTCGTGGACATTGTAGGCGCCCCGGAACCCTGGTGGAACGCGGCGGGACTTGTGGGACTCGAACCTGGGTGTGATTTTGGACCAAATGCGGGACTTTTGCCCACTTTCCCAACTTTTCTTCCCAATCACAGTGCGCCTTTGCTGGGTAAGTTGTGGACATTGTAGGCACCCCGGAACCCTGGTGGAACGCGGCGGGACTTGTGGGACTCGAACCTGGGTGTGATTTTGGACCAAATTCGGGACTTTTGCCCACTTTCCCAACTTTTCTTCCCAATCACAGTGCGCCTTTGCTGGGTGCGTCGTGGACATTGTAGGCACCCCGGAACCCTGGTGGAACGCGGCGGGACTTGTGGGACTCGAACCTGGGTGTGATTTTGGACCAAATTCGGGACTTTTGCCCACTTTCCCAACTTTTCTTCCCAATCACAGTGCGCTCTTGCTGGGTGCGTTGTGGACATTGTAGGCACCCCGGAACCCTGGTGGAACGCGGCGGGACTTGTGGGACTCGAACCTGGGTGTGATTTTGGACCAAATTCGGGACTTTTGCCCACTTTCCCAACTTTTCTTCCCAATCACAGTGCGCCTTTGCTGGGTGCGTCGTGGACATGTCAGGCACCCCGGAACCCTGGTGGAACGCGGCGGGACTTGTGGGACTCGAACCTGGGTGTGATTTTGGACCAAATTCGGGACTTTTGCCCACTTTCCCAACTTTTCTTCCCAATCACAGTGCGCCTTTGCTGGGTGAGTTGTGGACATTGTAGGCACCCCGAGACACTGGTGGAACGCGGCGGGACTTGTGGGACTCGAACCTGGGTGTGATTTTGGACCAAATTCGGGACTTTTGCCCACTTTCCCAACTTTTCTTCCCATTCACAGTGCGCCTTTGCTGGGTAAGTTGTGGACATTGTAGGCACCCCGAGACACTGGTGGAACGCGGCGGGACTTGTGGGACTCGAACCTGGGTGTGATTTTGGACCAAATTCGGGACTTTTGCCCACTTTCCCAACTTTTCTTCCCAATCACAGTGCGCCTTTGCTGGGTGCGTCGTGGACATGTCAGGCACCCCGGAACCCTGGTGGAACGCGGCGGGACTTGTGGGACTCGAACCTGGGTGTGATTTTGGACCAAATTCGGGACTTTTGCCCACTTTCCCAACTTTTCTTCCCAATCACAGTGCGCCTTTGCTGGGTGAGTTGTGGACATTGTAGGCACCCCGAGACACTGGTGGAACGCGGCGGGACTTGTGGGACTCGAACCTGGGTGTGATTTTGGACCAAATTCGGGACTTTTGCCCACTTTCCCAACTTTTCTTCCCATTCACAGTGCGCCTTTGCTGGGTAAGTTGTGGACATTGTAGGCACCCCGAGACACTGGTGGAACGCGGCGGGACTTGTGGGACTCGAACCTGGGTGTGATTTTGGACCAAATTCGGGACTTTTGCCCACTTTCCCAACTTTTCTTCCCACTCACAGTGCGCCTTTGCTGGGTGCGTTGTGGACATTGTAGGCACCCCGGAACCCTGGTGGAACGCGGCGGGACTTGTGGGACTCGAACCTGGGTGTGATTTTGGACCAAATTCGGGACTTTTGCCCACTTTCCCAACTTTTCTTCCCACTCACAGTGCGCCTTTGCTGGGTGCGTTGTGGACTTTTCTTCCCAATCACAGTGCGCCTTTGCTGGGTGCGTCTTGGACATTGTAGGCACCCCGGAACCCTGGTGGAACGCGGCGGGACTTGTGGGACTCGAACCTGGGTGTGATTTTGGATCATTTCGTGGCCTTTTGCTATGCATGCCTTCTCCCCGCTAGTTTGATGTGTGCTGCTGCAAAAGTTCCAAGAGGGCGTTTTTGCCCCCCTCCAAACTCCCTCTCTTTGTTTATAGTGCATATTTTCTGCTGGATCTACTCTCTATTTACTCCAAGGAAAAAAACTAGCCGGTCGCGGCAAATTTTTACAATCGGTCGCCAAACTACGGCACGAGGGCCGAACGCGGTACGCCGGCGTCCAAGATACGGCCCGGGGATTTTTTTGATTTTTTGGGCTTTTTTTGATTTTTTTGGACATGTTGGGCATCCCAGGACTCGGGTGCGACTGCAGGACGTGTGGGGCTCTAACCTGGGTGTGGTTTTTGGTCATTTTCCGGACTTTTGCCCACTTTTCCAACTTTTCTTCCCAATCACAGTGCGCCTTTGCTGGGTGCGTCGTGGACATGTCAGGCACCCTGGAACCCTGGTGGAACGCGGCGGGACTTGTGGGACTCGAACCTGGGTATAATTTTGGATCAAATTCGGGACTTTTGCCCACTTTTCCAACTTTTCTTCCCCACTCACAGTGCGCCTTTGCTGGGTGCGTTTTGGGCATGTGGGGGGCACCTCGGACTCGGGTGGGACGCGGCGGGACTTGTGGCACTCGTACCTGTGTGTGATTTTTGATCATTTTGTGGACTTTTCCCCAGACACTCTCCACTTGTCTACCCCACTTCCCCTGTGACTTTGCTGGGGGGGCGTTTCCCCGCTGTCCTTTGTAGTGTAAGGGTTACTTTTCTTTTTTTTCTGTCTGAAAATAGGGCCCCAAAAGGCCTCACACTCCCCGGGAAGACCTGATGGACGCCTCGGCGTCACTGAAACAGGCCAATCTGTCTGAAAATATGGCCCACGAAAGGCCTCACATTCCCCGGGAAGACCTGATGGACGCCCCGGCGTCACCGAAATACGGCAAACTGTCTGAAAATAGGGGCTCCAAGGGTTCCCCACTCTTTCTGGCCCACAAAAGGCCTCTCATTCCCCGGGAACACCTGTAGGACTCCCCGGCGTCAAGGAAATACGCCAAACCGGCTGAAAATAGGGCCCCAAAAGAACTGGAAATAATGTCTTTAATTTGGGGGGGTGATGTCTATAATTATGGGGGTGCATTGGAGGCGGGAGTCCACTGGAGGGCTCCACAACGTCTGAAAATAGGGCCCCAAAAGGCCTGGAATTAATGTATTTAATTTGGGGGGTGCATTTGCAGCGGGAGTCCACCGGAGGGCTCCATTTCCCCACTCTTTTGTTGACATATGGCCACAAAAGGCCTCTCATTCCCCGGGAAGACCTGATGGACGCCCCG
>NW_027316849.1:7500-22500 GCF_033978685.3 Nerophis lumbriciformis | reverse complement strand
TTGACTAAGTGTCATTATTTTAGAGTACCAGGCCTCTATAGAAAAGTTTGGTTTTTTGTATTTCCCTTTAAGAAGGCCGACGTGCTATGGTTCTCCACCTGGGTCAGGAAAGCAAAATTGTCCCTCTCCTCGCTGGAAGTCCAAAAAAAAGGCGTGAATTTGACTAAGTGCCTAGGAGCATTTCCCTTTAAGAAGGCCGACGTGCTATGGTTCTCCACCTGGGTCAGGAAAGCAAAATTGTCCCTCTCCTCGCTGGAAGTCCAAAAAAAAGGCGGAAATTTGACTAAGTGCCTAGGAGGATGTCCCTTTAAGAAGGCCGACGTGCTATGGTTCTCCACCTGGGTCAGGAAAGCAAAATTAGTCCCTCTCCTCGCTGGAAGTCCAAAAAAAAAAGGTGTAAATTTGACTAAGTGTCTAGGAGCATTTCCCTTTAAGAAGGCCGACCTGCTATGGTTCTCCACCTGGGTCAGGAACGCCAAATTGTCCCTCTCCTCGCTGGAAGTCCAAAAAAAAGGTGTAAATTTGACTAAGTGCCTAGGAGGATGTCCCTTTAAGAAGGCCGACGTGCTATGGTCCTCCACCTGGGTCAGGAACGCCAAATTAGTCCCTCTCCTCGCTGGAAGTAGTCAAAAAAAGGCGGAAATTTGACTAAGTGCCTAGGAGGATGTCCCTTTAAGAAGGCCGACCTGCTATGGTTCTCCACCCGGGTCCGGAACTCAAAATTAGTCCCTCTCCTAGTTGGAAGTCATCAAAAAAAGGCGGAAATTTGACTAAGTGCCATCATTTTAGAGTACCAGGACTATAGCTGGGGAATTGGAGCCCTCTGGTGGACACTCGCTGCAAATGCACCCTGAATTAAACACATTATTTCCAGTTCTTTTGGGGCCCTATAATTAGTCCCTCTCCTCGCTGGAAGTCCAAAAAAAAAAGGTGTAAATTTGACTAAGTGTCTAGGAGGATGTCCCCTTAAGAAGGCCGACGTGCCTTGGTTCTCTACCTGGGTACGGAACGCCAAATTAGTCCCTCTCCTAGCTGGAAGTCCAAAAAAAAAGGCGTGAATTTGACTAAGTGTCTAGGAGCATTTCCCTTTAAGAAGGCCGACGTGCTATGGTTCTCCACCTGGGTCAGGAACGCCAAATTAGTCCCTCTCCTCGCTGGAAGTCCAAAAAAAAGGCGTGAATTTGACTAAGTGCCTAGGAGGATGTCCCTTTAAGAAGGCTGACCTGCTATGGTTCTCCACCCGGGTACGGAAAGCAAAATTAGTCCCTCTCCTCGCTGGAAGTCCAAAAAAAAGGCGTAAATTTGACTAAGTGCCTAGGAGGATGTCCCTTTAAGAAGGCCGACGTGCTATGGTTCTCCACCTGGGTCAGGAAAGCAAAATTGTCCCTCTCCTCGCTGGAAGTCCAAAAAAAAGGCGTAAATTTGACTAAGTGCCTAGGAGGATGTCCCTTTAAGAAGGCTGACCTGCTATGGTTCTCCACCCGGGTACGGAAAGCAAAATTAGTCCCTCTCCTAGCTGGAAGTCCAAAAAAAAGGTGTAAATTTGACTAAGTGCCTAGGAGGATGTCCCTTTAAGAAGGCCGACGTGCTATGGTCCTCCACCTGGGTCAGGAACGCCAAATTAGTCCCTCTCCTCGCTGGAAGTAGTCAAAAAAAGGCGGAAATTTGACTAAGTGCCTAGGAGGATGTCCCTTTAAGAAGGCCGACCTGCTATGGTTCTCCACCTGGGTCTGGAACGCCAAATTAGTCCCTCTCCTCGCTGGAAGTCCAAAAAAAAGGCGTGAATTTGACTAAGTGCCTAGGAGCATTTCCCTTTAAGAAGGCCGACGTGCTATGGTTCTCCACCTGGGTCAGGAAAGCAAAATTGTCCCTCTCCTCGCTGGAAGTCCAAAAAAAAGGCGTGAATTTGACTAAGTGCCTAGGAGCATTTCCCTTTAAGAAGGCCGACGTGCTATGGTTCTCCACCTGGGTCAGGAAAGCAAAATTGTCCCTCTCCTCGCTGGAAGTCCAAAAAAAAGGCGTGAATTTGACTAAGTGCCTAGGAGGATGTCCCTTAAAGAAGGCCGACGTGCTATGGTTCTCCACCTGGGTCTGGAACGCCAAATTAGTCCCTCTCCTCGCTGGAAGTCCAAAAAAAAGGCGTGAATTTGACTAAGTGCCTAGGAGCATTTCCCTTTAAGAAGGCCGACGTGCTATGGTTCTCCACCTGGGTCAGGAAAGCAAAATTGTCCCTCTCCTCGCTGGAAGTCCAAAAAAAAGGCGTGAATTTGACTAAGTGCCTAGGAGGATGTCCCTTAAAGAAGGCCGACGTGCTATGGTTCTCCACCTGGGTCTGGAACGCCAAATTAGTCCCTCTCCTCGCTGGAAGTCCAAAAAAAAGGCGTGAATTTGACTAAGTGCCTAGGAGCATTTCCCTTTAAGAAGGCCGACGTGCTATGGTTCTCCACCTGGGTCAGGAAAGCAAAATTGTCCCTCTCCTCGCTGGAAGTCCAAAAAAAAGGCGTGAATTTGACTAAGTGCCTAGGAGCATTTCCCTTTAAGAAGGCCGACGTGCTATGGTTCTCCACCTGGGTCAGGAAAGCAAAATTGTCCCTCTCCTCGCTGGAAGTCCAAAAAAAAGGCGTGAATTTGACTAAGTGCCTAGGAGGATGTCCCTTTAAGAAGGCTGACCTGCTATGGTTCTCCACCCGGGTGCGGAAAGCAAAATTAGTCCCTCTCCTAGCTGGAAGTAGTCAAAAAAAGGCGGAAATTTGACTAAGTGTCATTATTTTAGAGTACCAGGCCTCTATAGAAAAGTTTGGTTTTTTGTCTATGTGTCATCATTTTAGAGTACCAGGCCTCTATAGAAAAGTTTGGTTTTTTGTCTATGTGTCATCATTTTAGAGTACCAGGGCTCTATAGAAAAGTTTGGTAAATTTGACTAAGTGTCTAGGAGCATTTCCCTTTAAGAAGGCCGACGTGCTATGGTTCTCCACCTGGGTCTGGAACGCCAAATTAGTCCCTCTCCTAGCTGGAAGTCCAAAAAAAAAGGCGTGAATTTGACTAAGTGTCTAGGAGGATGTCCCCTTAAGAAGGCCGACGTGCCTTGGTTCTCTACCTGGGTACGGAACACCAAATTAGTCCCTCTCCTAGCTGGAAGTCCAAAAAAAAGGCGTGAATTTGACTAAGTGTCTAGGAGCATTTCCCTTTAAGAAGGCCGACCTGCTATGGTTCTCCACCCGGGTCCGGAACTCAAAATTAGTCCCTCTCCTAGTTGGAAGTCATCAAAAAAAGGCGGAAATTTGACTAAGTGCCATCATTTTAGAGTACCAGGACTATAGCGGGGGAATTGGAGCCCTCTGGTGGACACTCGCTGCAAATGCACCCTGAATTAAAGACATTATTTCCAGTTCTTTTGGGGCCCTATTTTCAGGCGTAAATTTGACTAAGTGTCTAGGGGCATGTCCCTTTAAGAAGGCCGACCTGCTATGGTTCTCCACCTGGGTCTGGAACGCCAAATTAGTCCCTCTCCTCGCTGGAAGTCCAAAAAAAAGGCGTGAATTTGACTAAGTGCCTAGGAGCATTTCCCTTTAAGAAGGCCGACGTGCTATGGTTCTCCACCTGGGTCAGGAAAGCAAAATTGTCCCTCTCCTCGCTGGAAGTCCAAAAAAAAGGCGTGAATTTGACTAAGTGCCTAGGAGCATTTCCCTTTAAGAAGGCCGACGTGCTATGGTTCTCCACCTGGGTCAGGAAAGCAAAATTGTCCCTCTCCTCGCTGGAAGTCCAAAAAAAAGGCGTGAATTTGACTAAGTGCCTAGGAGCATTTCCCTTTAAGAAGGCCGACGTGCTATGGTTCTCCACCTGGGTCAGGAAAGCAAAATTGTCCCTCTCCTCGCTGGAAGTCCAAAAAAAAGGCGTGAATTTGACTAAGTGCCTAGGAGGATGTCCCTTAAAGAAGGCCGACGTGCTATGGTTCTCCACCTGGGTCTGGAACGCCAAATTAGTCCCTCTCCTCGCTGGAAGTCCAAAAAAAAGGCGTGAATTTGACTAAGTGCCTAGGAGCATTTCCCTTTAAGAAGGCCGACGTGCTATGGTTCTCCACCTGGGTCAGGAAAGCAAAATTGTCCCTCTCCTCGCTGGAAGTCCAAAAAAAAGGCGTGAATTTGACTAAGTGCCTAGGAGGATGTCCCTTTAAGAAGGCTGACCTGCTATGGTTCTCCACCCGGGTGCGGAAAGCAAAATTAGTCCCTCTCCTAGCTGGAAGTAGTCAAAAAAAGGCGGAAATTTGACTAAGTGTCATTATTTTAGAGTACCAGGCCTCTATAGAAAAGTTTGGTTTTTTGTCTATGTGTCATCATTTTAGAGTACCAGGCCTCTATAGAAAAGTTTGGTTTTTTGTCTATGTGTCATCATTTTAGAGTACCAGGGCTCTATAGAAAAGTTTGGTAAATTTGACTAAGTGTCTAGGAGCATTTCCCTTTAAGAAGGCCGACGTGCTATGGTTCTCCACCTGGGTCTGGAACGCCAAATTAGTCCCTCTCCTAGCTGGAAGTCCAAAAAAAAAGGCGTGAATTTGACTAAGTGTCTAGGAGGATGTCCCCTTAAGAAGGCCGACGTGCCTTGGTTCTCTACCTGGGTACGGAACACCAAATTAGTCCCTCTCCTAGCTGGAAGTCCAAAAAAAAGGCGTGAATTTGACTAAGTGTCTAGGAGCATTTCCCTTTAAGAAGGCCGACCTGCTATGGTTCTCCACCCGGGTCCGGAACTCAAAATTAGTCCCTCTCCTAGTTGGAAGTCATCAAAAAAAGGCGGAAATTTGACTAAGTGCCATCATTTTAGAGTACCAGGACTATAGCGGGGGAATTGGAGCCCTCTGGTGGACACTCGCTGCAAATGCACCCTGAATTAAAGACATTATTTCCAGTTCTTTTGGGGCCCTATTTTCAGGCGTAAATTTGACTAAGTGTCTAGGGGCATGTCCCTTTAAGAAGGCCGACCTGCTATGGTTCTCCACCTGGGTCTGGAACGCCAAATTAGTCCCTCTCCTCGCTGGAAGTCCAAAAAAAAGGCGTGAATTTGACTAAGTGCCTAGGAGCATTTCCCTTTAAGAAGGCCGACGTGCTATGGTTCTCCACCTGGGTCAGGAAAGCAAAATTGTCCCTCTCCTCGCTGGAAGTCCAAAAAAAAGGCGTGAATTTGACTAAGTGCCTAGGAGCATTTCCCTTTAAGAAGGCCGACGTGCTATGGTTCTCCACCTGGGTCAGGAAAGCAAAATTGTCCCTCTCCTCGCTGGAAGTCCAAAAAAAAGGCGTGAATTTGACTAAGTGCCTAGGAGCATTTCCCTTTAAGAAGGCCGACGTGCTATGGTTCTCCACCTGGGTCAGGAAAGCAAAATTGTCCCTCTCCTCGCTGGAAGTCCAAAAAAAAGGCGTGAATTTGACTAAGTGCCTAGGAGGATGTCCCTTAAAGAAGGCCGACGTGCTATGGTTCTCCACCTGGGTCTGGAACGCCAAATTAGTCCCTCTCCTCGCTGGAAGTCCAAAAAAAAGGCGTGAATTTGACTAAGTGCCTAGGAGCATTTCCCTTTAAGAAGGCCGACGTGCTATGGTTCTCCACCTGGGTCAGGAAAGCAAAATTGTCCCTCTCCTCGCTGGAAGTCCAAAAAAAAGGCGTGAATTTGACTAAGTGCCTAGGAGGATGTCCCTTTAAGAAGGCTGACCTGCTATGGTTCTCCACCCGGGTGCGGAAAGCAAAATTAGTCCCTCTCCTAGCTGGAAGTAGTCAAAAAAAGGCGGAAATTTGACTAAGTGTCATTATTTTAGAGTACCAGGCCTCTATAGAAAAGTTTGGTTTTTTGTCTATGTGTCATCATTTTAGAGTACCAGGCCTCTATAGAAAAGTTTGGTTTTTTGTCTATGTGTCATCATTTTAGAGTACCAGGGCTCTATAGAAAAGTTTGGTAAATTTGACTAAGTGTCTAGGAGCATTTCCCTTTAAGAAGGCCGACGTGCTATGGTTCTCCACCTGGGTCTGGAACGCCAAATTAGTCCCTCTCCTAGCTGGAAGTCCAAAAAAAAAGGCGTGAATTTGACTAAGTGTCTAGGAGGATGTCCCCTTAAGAAGGCCGACGTGCCTTGGTTCTCTACCTGGGTACGGAACACCAAATTAGTCCCTCTCCTAGCTGGAAGTCCAAAAAAAAGGCGTGAATTTGACTAAGTGTCTAGGAGCATTTCCCTTTAAGAAGGCCGACCTGCTATGGTTCTCCACCCGGGTCCGGAACTCAAAATTAGTCCCTCTCCTAGTTGGAAGTCATCAAAAAAAGGCGGAAATTTGACTAAGTGCCATCATTTTAGAGTACCAGGACTATAGCGGGGGAATTGGAGCCCTCTGGTGGACACTCGCTGCAAATGCACCCTGAATTAAAGACATTATTTCCAGTTCTTTTGGGGCCCTATTTTCAGGCGTAAATTTGACTAAGTGTCTAGGGGCATGTCCCTTTAAGAAGGCCGACCTGCTATGGTTCTCCACCTGGGTCTGGAACGCCAAATTAGTCCCTCTCCTCGCTGGAAGTCCAAAAAAAAGGCGTGAATTTGACTAAGTGCCTAGGAGCATTTCCCTTTAAGAAGGCCGACGTGCTATGGTTCTCCACCTGGGTCAGGAAAGCAAAATTGTCCCTCTCCTCGCTGGAAGTCCAAAAAAAAGGCGTGAATTTGACTAAGTGCCTAGGAGCATTTCCCTTTAAGAAGGCCGACGTGCTATGGTTCTCCACCTGGGTCAGGAAAGCAAAATTGTCCCTCTCCTCGCTGGAAGTCCAAAAAAAAGGCGTGAATTTGACTAAGTGCCTAGGAGCATTTCCCTTTAAGAAGGCCGACGTGCTATGGTTCTCCACCTGGGTCAGGAAAGCAAAATTGTCCCTCTCCTCGCTGGAAGTCCAAAAAAAAGGCGTGAATTTGACTAAGTGCCTAGGAGGATGTCCCTTAAAGAAGGCCGACGTGCTATGGTTCTCCACCTGGGTCTGGAACGCCAAATTAGTCCCTCTCCTCGCTGGAAGTCCAAAAAAAAGGCGTGAATTTGACTAAGTGCCTAGGAGCATGTCCCTTTAAGAAGGCCGACGTGCTATGGTTCTCCACCTGGGTCAGGAAAGCAAAATTGTCCCTCTCCTCGCTGGAAGTCCAAAAAAAAGGCGTGAATTTGACTAAGTGCCTAGGAGGATGTCCCTTTAAGAAGGCTGACCTGCTATGGTTCTCCACCCGGGTGCGGAAAGCAAAATTAGTCCCTCTCCTAGCTGGAAGTAGTCAAAAAAAGGCGGAAATTTGACTAAGTGTCATTATTTTAGAGTACCAGGCCTCTATAGAAAAGTTTGGTTTTTTGTCTATGTGTCATCATTTTAGAGTACCAGGCCTCTATAGAAAAGTTTGGTTTTTTGTCTATGTGTCATCATTTTAGAGTACCAGGGCTCTATAGAAAAGTTTGGTAAATTTGACTAAGTGTCTAGGAGCATTTCCCTTTAAGAAGGCCGACGTGCTATGGTTCTCCACCTGGGTCTGGAACGCCAAATTAGTCCCTCTCCTAGCTGGAAGTCCAAAAAAAAAGGCGTGAATTTGACTAAGTGTCTAGGAGGATGTCCCCTTAAGAAGGCCGACGTGCCTTGGTTCTCTACCTGGGTACGGAACACCAAATTAGTCCCTCTCCTAGCTGGAAGTCCAAAAAAAAGGCGTGAATTTGACTAAGTGTCTAGGAGCATTTCCCTTTAAGAAGGCCGACCTGCTATGGTTCTCCACCCGGGTCCGGAACTCAAAATTAGTCCCTCTCCTAGTTGGAAGTCATCAAAAAAAGGCGGAAATTTGACTAAGTGCCATCATTTTAGAGTACCAGGACTATAGCGGGGGAATTGGAGCCCTCTGGTGGACACTCGCTGCAAATGCACCCTGAATTAAAGACATTATTTCCAGTTCTTTTGGGGCCCTATTTTCAGGCGTAAATTTGACTAAGTGTCTAGGGGCATGTCCCTTTAAGAAGGCCGACCTGCTATGGTTCTCCACCTGGGTCTGGAACGCCAAATTAGTCCCTCTCCTCGCTGGAAGTCCAAAAAAAAGGCGTGAATTTGACTAAGTGCCTAGGAGCATTTCCCTTTAAGAAGGCCGACGTGCTATGGTTCTCCACCTGGGTCAGGAAAGCAAAATTGTCCCTCTCCTCGCTGGAAGTCCAAAAAAAAGGCGTGAATTTGACTAAGTGCCTAGGAGCATTTCCCTTTAAGAAGGCCGACGTGCTATGGTTCTCCACCTGGGTCAGGAAAGCAAAATTGTCCCTCTCCTCGCTGGAAGTCCAAAAAAAAGGCGTGAATTTGACTAAGTGCCTAGGAGCATTTCCCTTTAAGAAGGCCGACGTGCTATGGTTCTCCACCTGGGTCAGGAAAGCAAAATTGTCCCTCTCCTCGCTGGAAGTCCAAAAAAAAGGCGTGAATTTGACTAAGTGCCTAGGAGGATGTCCCTTAAAGAAGGCCGACGTGCTATGGTTCTCCACCTGGGTCTGGAACGCCAAATTAGTCCCTCTCCTCGCTGGAAGTCCAAAAAAAAGGCGGAAATTTGACTAAGTGCCTAGGAGGATGTCCCTTTAAGAAGGCCGACGTGCTATGGTTCTCCACCCGGGTCCGGAACTCAAAATTAGTCCCTCTCCTAGTTGGAAGTCATCAAAAAAAGGCGGAAATTTGACTAAGTGCCATCATTTTAGAGTACCAGGACTATAGCTGGGGAATTGGAGCCCTCTGGTGGACACTCGCTGCAAATGCACCCTGAATTAAACACATTATTTCCAGTTCTTTTGGGGCCCTATTTTCAGACGTTGTGGAGCCCTCCAGTGGACTCCCGCCTCCAATGCACCCCCCAAATTAAAGACATCACCCCCCAAACTAAAGACATTATTTCCAGTTCTTTTGGGGGCCTGTTTTCAGCCGGTTTGGCGTATTTCCTTGACGCCGGGGAGTCCTACAGGTGTTCCCGGGGAATGAGAGGCCTTTTGTGGGCCAGAAAGAGTGGGGAACCCTTGGAGCCCCTATTTTCAGACAGTTTGGCTTATTTCGGTGACGCCGGGGCGTCCATCACGTCTTCCCGGGGAATGAGAGGCCTTTTGTGGCCATATGTCAACAAAAGAGTGGGGAAATGGAGCCCTCCGGTGGACTCCCGCTGCAAATGCACCCCCCAAATTAAATACATTAATTCCAGGCCTTTTGGGGCCCTATATTCAGACGGTGTGGAGCCCTCCAGTGGACTCCCGCCTCCAATGCACCCCCATAATTATAGACATCACCCCCCAAATTAAACACATTATTTCCAGTTCTTTTGGGCCTCTATTTTCAGACGGTTTGGCGTATTTCCTTGACGCCGGGGAGTCCTACAGGTGTTCCCGGGGAATGAGAGGCCTTTTGTGGGCCAGAAAGAGTGGGGAACCCTTGGAGCCCCTATTTTCAGACAGTTTGGCTTATTTCGGTGACGCCGGGGCGTCCATCAGGTCTTCCCGGGGAATGAGAGGCCTTTTGTGGCCATATGTCAACAAAAGAGTGGGGAAATGGAGCCCTCCGGTGGACTCCCGCTGCAAATGCACCCCCCAAATTAAATACATTAATTCCAGGCCTTTTGGGGCCCTATTTTCAGACGTTGTGGAGCCCTCCAGTGGACTCCCGCCTCCAATGCACCCCCATAATTATAGACATCACCCCCCCAAATTAAAGACATTATTTCCAGTTCTTTTGGGGCCCTATTTTCAGCCGGTTTGGCGTATTTCCTTGACGCCGGGGAGTCCTACAGGTGTTCCCGGGGAATGAGAGGCCTTTTGTGGGCCAGAAAGAGTGGGGAACCCTTGGAGCCCCTATTTTCAGACAGTTTGCCGTATTTCGGTGACGCCGGGGCGTCCATCAGGTCTTCCCGGGGAATGTGAGGCCTTTCGTGGGCCATATTTTCAGACAGATTGGCCTGTTTCAGTGACGCCGAGGCGTCCATCAGGTCTTCCCGGGGAGTGTGAGGCCTTTTGGGGCCCTATTTTCAGACAGAAAAAAAAGAAAAGTAACCCTTACACTACAAAGGACAGCGGGGAAACGCCCCCCCAGCAAAGTCACAGGGGAAGTGGGGTAGACAAGTGGAGAGTGTCTGGGGAAAAGTCCACAAAATGATCAAAAATCACACACAGGTACGAGTGCCACAAGTCCCGCCGCGTCCCACCCGAGTCCGAGGTGCCCCCCACATGCCCAAAACGCACCCAGCAAAGGCGCACTGTGAGTGGGGAAGAAAAGTTGGAAAAGTGGGCAAAAGTCCCGAATTTGATCCAAAATTATACCCAGGTTCGAGTCCCACAAGTCCCGCCGCGTTCCACCAGGGTTCCAGGGTGCCTGACATGTCCACGACGCACCCAGCAAAGGCGCACTGTGATTGGGAAGAAAAGTTGGAAAAGTGGGCAAAAGTCCGGAAAATGACCAAAAACCACACCCAGGTTAGAGCCCCACACGTCCTGCAGTCGCACCCGAGTCCTGGGATGCCCAACATGTCCAAAAAAATCAAAAAAAGCCCAAAAAATCAAAAAAATCCCCGGGCCGTATCTTGGACGCCGGCGTACCGCGTTCGGCCCTCGTGCCGTAGTTTGGCGACCGATTGTAAAAATTTGCCGCGACCGGCTAGTTTTTTTCCTTGGAGTAAATAGAGAGTAGATCCAGCAGAAAATATGCACTATAAACAAAGAGAGGGAGTTTGGAGGGGGGCAAAAACGCCCTCTTGGAACTTTTGCAGCAGCACACATCAAACTAGCGGGGAGAAGGCATGCATAGCAAAAGGCCACGAAATGATCCAAAATCACACCCAGGTTCGAGTCCCACAAGTCCCGCCGCGTTCCACCAGGGTTCCGGGGTGCCTACAATGTCCAAGACGCACCCAGCAAAGGCGCACTGTGATTGGGAAGAAAAGTCCACAACGCACCCAGCAAAGGCGCACTGTGAGTGGGAAGAAAAGTTGGGAAAGTGGGCAAAAGTCCCGAATTTGGTCCAAAATCACACCCAGGTTCGAGTCCCACAAGTCCCGCCGCGTTCCACCAGGGTTCCGGGGTGCCTACAATGTCCACAACGCACCCAGCAAAGGCGCACTGTGAGTGGGAAGAAAAGTTGGGAAAGTGGGCAAAAGTCCCGAATTTGGTCCAAAATCACACCCAGGTTCGAGTCCCACAAGTCCCGCCGCGTTCCACCAGGGTTCCGGGGTGCCTACAATGTCCACAACGCACCCAGCAAAGGCGCACTGTGATTGGGAAGAAAAGTTGGGAAAGTGGGCAAAAGTCCCGAATTTGGTCCAAAATCACACCCAGGTTCGAGTCCCACAAGTCCCGCCGCGTTCCACCAGTGTCTCGGGGTGCCTACAATGTCCACAACTCACCCAGCAAAGGCGCACTGTGATTGGGAAGAAAAGTTGGGAAAGTGGGCAAAAGTCCCGAATTTGGTCCAAAATCACACCCAGGTTCGAGTCCCACAAGTCCCGCCGCGTTCCACCAGGGTTCCGGGGTGCCTACAATGTCCACAACGCACCCAGCAAAGGCGCACTGTGATTGGGAAGAAAAGTTGGGAAAGTGGGCAAAAGTCCCGAATTTGGTCCAAAATCACACCCAGGTTCGAGTCCCACAAGTCCCGCCGCGTTCCACCAGTGTCTCGGGGTGCCTACAATGTCCACAACTTACCCAGCAAAGGCGCACTGTGAATGGGAAGAAAAGTTGGGAAAGTGGGCAAAAGTCCCGAATTTGGTCCAAAATCACACCCAGGTTCGAGTCCCACAAGTCCCGCCGCGTTCCACCAGTGTCTCGGGGTGCCTACAATGTCCACAACTCACCCAGCAAAGGCGCACTGTGATTGGGAAGAAAAGTTGGGAAAGTGGGCAAAAGTCCCGAATTTGGTCCAAAATCACACCCAGGTTCGAGTCCCACAAGTCCCGCCGCGTTCCACCAGTGTCTCGGGGTGCCTACAATGTCCACAACTTACCCAGCAAAGGCGCACTGTGAATGGGAAGAAAAGTTGGGAAAGTGGGCAAAAGTCCCGAATTTGGTCCAAAATCACACCCAGGTTCGAGTCCCACAAGTCCCGCCGCGTTCCACCAGTGTCTCGGGGTGCCTACAATGTCCACAACTCACCCAGCAAAGGCGCACTGTGATTGGGAAGAAAAGTTGGGAAAGTGGGCAAAAGTCCCGAATTTGGTCCAAAATCACACCCAGGTTCGAGTCCCACAAGTCCCGCCGCGTTCCACCAGGGTTCCGGGGTGCCTGACATGTCCACGACGCACCCAGCAAAGGCGCACTGTGATTGGGAAGAAAAGTTGGGAAAGTGGGCAAAAGTCCCGAATTTGGTCCAAAATCACACCCAGGTTCGAGTCCCACAAGTCCCGCCGCGTTCCACCAGGGTTCCGGGGTGCCTACAATGTCCACAACGCACCCAGCAAGAGCGCACTGTGATTGGGAAGAAAAGTTGGGAAAGTGGGCAAAAGTCCCGAATTTGGTCCAAAATCACACCCAGGTTCGAGTCCCACAAGTCCCGCCGCGTTCCACCAGGGTTCCGGGGTGCCTACAATGTCCACGACGCACCCAGCAAAGGCGCACTGTGATTGGGAAGAAAAGTTGGGAAAGTGGGCAAAAGTCCCGAATTTGGTCCAAAATCACACCCAGGTTCGAGTCCCACAAGTCCCGCCGCGTTCCACCAGGGTTCCGGGGTGCCTACAATGTCCACAACTTACCCAGCAAAGGCGCACTGTGATTGGGAAGAAAAGTTGGGAAAGTGGGCAAAAGTCCCGCATTTGGTCCAAAATCACACCCAGGTTCGAGTCCCACAAGTCCCGCCGCGTTCCACCAGGGTTCCGGGGCGCCTACAATGTCCACGACGCACCCAGCAAAGGCGCACTGTGATTGGGAAGAAAAGTTGGGAAAGTGGGCAAAAGTCCCGAATTTGGTCCAAAATCACACCCAGGTTCGAGTCCCACAAGTCCCGCCGCGTTCCACCAGTGTCTCGGGGTGCCTACAATGTCCACAACTTACCCAGCAAAGGCGCACTGTGATTGGGAAGAAAAGTTGGGAAAGTGGGCAAAAGTCCCGAATTTGGTCCAAAATCACACCCAGGTTCGAGTCCCACAAGTCCCGCCGCGTTCCACCAGGGTTCCGGGGTGCCTGACATGTCCACGACGCACCCAGCAAAGGCGCACTGTGATTGGGAAGAAAAGTTGGGAAAGTGGGCAAAAGTCCCGAATTTGGTCCAAAATCACACCCAGGTTCGAGTCCCGCAGGTCCCGCCGCGTTCCACCAGGGTTCCGGGGTGCCTACAATGTCCACAACGCACCCAGCAAAGGCGCACTGTGATTGGGAAGAAAAGTTGGGAAAGTGGGCAAAAGTCCCGAATTTGGTCCAAAATCACACCCAGGTTCGAGTCCCACAAGTCCCGCCGCGTTCCACCAGGGTTCCGGGGTGCCTACAATGTCCACAACTTACCCAGCAAAGGCGCACTGTGATTGGGAAGAAAAGTTGGGAAAGTGGGCAAAAGTCCCGAATTTGGTCCAAAATCACACCCAGGTTCGAGTCCCACAAGTCCCGCCGCGTTCCACCAGTGTCTCGGGGTGCCTACAATGTCCACAACGCACCCAGCAAAGGCGCACTGCGATTGGGAAGAAAAGTTGGGAAAGTGGGCAAAAGTCCCGAATTTGGTCCAAAATCACACCCAGGTTCGAGTCCCACAAGTCCCGCCGCGTTCCACCAGTGTCTCGGGGTGCCTACAATGTCCACAACGCACCCAGCAAAGGCGCACTGTGATTGGGAAGAAAAGTTGGGAAAGTGGGCAAAAGTCCCGAATTTGGTCCAAAATCACACCCAGGTTCGAGTCCCACAAGTCCCGCCGCGTTCCACCAGGGTTCCGGGGTGCCTACGATGTCCACAACGCACCCAGCAAAGGCGCACTGTGATTGGGAAGAAAAGTTGGGAAAGTGGGCAAAAGTCCCGAATTTGGTCCAAAATCACACCCAGGTTCGAGTCCCACAAGTCCCGCCGCGTTCCACCAGGGTTCCGGGGCGCCTACAATGTCCACAACTTACCCAGCAAAGGCGCACTGTGATTGGGAAGAAAAGTTGGGAAAGTGGGCAAAAGTCCCGAATTTGATCCAAAATTATGCCCGGGTTGGAGTACCACGAGTCCGGCCGCGTTCCACCGGTGTCCCGGGGGTGCCTGGCATGTCCACAACTTACCCAGCAAAGGCGCACTGTGATTGGGAAGAAAAGTTGGGAAAGTGGGGAAAAAAAGTACCGGAAAATATCCAAAATTATGCCCGGGTTGGAGTACCACGAGTCCGGCCGCGTTCCACCGGTGTCCCGGGGGTGCCTGGCATGTCCACAACTTACCCAGCAAAGGCGCACTGTGATTCGGAAGAAAAGTTGGGAAATTGGGGAAAAAAAGGACCGGGAAATATCCAAAATTATGCCCGGGTTGGAGTACCACGAGTCCGGCCGCGTTCCACCGGTGTCCCGGGGGTGCCTGGCACGTCCACAACTTACCCAGCAAAGGCGCACTGTCAGTGGGGAAGACCAAACATGTCTCGGATTTTTTCCAAGTACCTTAACGAGAGAGGCTAAAAAGCACCTGTTTTTACCTTCTCTCGTTGTTGTACTTAGAAAAAAAACGAGAAAATAAAAAATCTGGGTTTTTTTCTAAGTACCTTAACGAGAGAGGCTAAAAAAAACCATTTTTTACCTTCTCTCGTTGTTGTACTTAGAAAAAAAACGAGAAAAAAATTTTTCCCCATTCATTTCAATGGGAGTTCATTTTTTTTTTGGGATTTTTTCTAAGTACCTTAACGAGAGAGGCTTAATTTTTCACCTACTTTTTACCTTCTCTCGATTTTTCGTTTTTTACCTGGTCGACCAAAACACCTCCATCTCGTTACTATGTGCACCATGTCTGACAGGCTGAAATCACAGGGAACGCGTCCGAGTCAAAGTGAGCTATTTTCGGACACAAATATGGTGTTTT
>NW_027316848.1:25000-27218 GCF_033978685.3 Nerophis lumbriciformis | reverse complement strand
GTACACACCGCCCGTCGCTACTACCGATTGGATGGTTTAGTGAGGTCCTTGGATCGGCCCCGCGGGGGGTCTACTCTGGCTCTGGTGGAGGCCGAGAAGACGGTCAAACTTGACTATCTAGAGGAAGTAAAAGTCGTAACAAGGTTTCCGTAGGTGAACCTGCGGAAGGATCATTACCGGGGAAGAGAAAGATGGAAGTCTCAGGGCTTTGGGGCGGGGTTCCGGCCCGCCCCTTGGCGCGCGTGGCACGGCGGGCTCCGGCCCGACGGGCCGCGCGTCGGGGATACACGCAGAAGTCTCAGGGCCTCGCGGAGAGGGGCGGGTACGGCGGCGGGCCTCGGCCCGTTCGCCCGCCCGCCACCCCGCTTGGCGCGCGCGGCACAGGCAGGTGCTCCGCGACCGACGCTCGGGCTGCAGCCCGACGGCGGCGCGGGCCCGGCGGTGCCGCGCGGTTCTCGGGGAAACACAGAAGTCTCAGGGCCTCGCGGAGAGGGGGGGGACGGCGGCGGGCCTCGGCCCGTTCGCCCGACCCCCACCCCGCTTGGCGCGTGTGGCACGGCGGGCTCCGCGACCGACGGCCGGGCTGCAGCCCTTCGGCCGGCGGGCGCGTCCCGGCGGGCCGCTCGCCTTTCGGAACCTTGAACGGGCATCCGCTTCCCAGCGGGGGGTTTCCGGGCACCCAACTCGCCTCCCTCCCACGGAGGGAGGAGGGGGGTTTAATGTCTCCCGTCTCGGCGGGAGCCCCCGGTGCCCCGTCGCCCCCGGGCGACATGTCCAACCTGATAAACCCAACTCCAGGATGTGGCAACAGAAGCAGGAAACTGAGACAACTCTCAGCGGTGGATCACTCGGCTCGTGCGTCGATGAAGGACGCAGCAAGCTGCGAGAACTAATGTGAATTGCAGGGCACATTGATCATCGACACTTCGAACGCACATTGCGGCCCCGGGCCCGTCCCGGGGCCACGCCTGTCTGAGCGTCGCCTGAATATCAATCGGAGGCGGGGAGACTCCCTCCGGAGCTGGGGTGTCGCAGGACCTCCGGGTCCTTCGTCCCCTTAAGTGCAGACTCGTCGGCTGAAGGACACTCTGTCGCGGACTCCGCGGCCCACTTCTTCCCCTCGGGGGGCGACACCCCTGTTACGAGCCCAGCGCGTGTGCGGGCGCGGCTGCCGGTGGACCTCGCGTCTCGGGCAGTCCGCGTTACGCGCGCGACGGGTGGCGGGCAGGGTGAGCCCCACCCCTTTGCGAGCGCACCCCGTGCGCGGCGACCCCTGTTACGAGCCCCCGGCCACGGGGGTGGCGGGCAGGTAAGCCGCGCTCGCGCAGTGACCCCTGTTACGAGCTCCCGGCCACGGGGGT
Source organism: Nerophis lumbriciformis (assembly GCF_033978685.3). Classification (NCBI taxonomy): domain Eukaryota; kingdom Metazoa; phylum Chordata; class Actinopteri; order Syngnathiformes; family Syngnathidae; genus Nerophis; species Nerophis lumbriciformis. Next base: position 25,857 of record NW_027316848.1, on the reverse strand, counting down.
GGCGGGCAGGTAAGCTGCGGGCGCGCGGTGACCCCTGTTACGAGCCCCCGGCCACGGGGGTGGCGGGCAGGTAAGCTGCGCGTGCGGAGGGCGCGCGGAGTGACCCCTGTTACGAGCCCCCGTTTACGGGGGTGGCGGGCAGGTAAGCTCCGCGCGCCGCGCGCCCGCGATCGGACCCACGGGCGACCCCCGTCACGAGCCCCTTAGCGTGTGCGGGCGCGGCTGCCGTCAGGCAGACCCGCGTTACGCGCGCGACGGGGAGGCGGACGGGCTAGCCCCCGCTACGAGCCCACCGCGTGTGGGGCGACCCACTGTTCCGAAACCCCCACCGTACGGGCGGGCGCGACTGTCGTCAGGCGGTTGTGATTTACGCGTGCAACGGGGGGATAGGGCAGGGGGAAGCTCTGGCGCGGAGGGTGGCGGGCGGGCCCCGTTACGAGCCCACAGCATGTGCGGGCGCGGCTGCCGGCGGACCTCGCGTCTCAGGCTGACCGCGTTACGCGTGCGACGGGCGGCGGACGGGTGCGTGCGGGAGGAGGAGGCGCTCGCGGGGGCCCGGCGGGCTTCCCGGCGAAAGAGAGATGACAGAGGGTGAGCCTCCCCCCCGGGGGAGCCACCCCTCCTCACCCCATTCGAATACGACCTCAGATCAGACGAGGCGACCCGCTGAACTTAAGCATATCACTAAGCGGAGGAAAAGAAACTAACAAGGATTCCCTCAGTAGCGGCGAGCGAAGAGGGAAGAGCCCAGCGCCGAATCCCCGCCCGGCGGTCGGGCGAGGGACATGTGGCGTACAGATGACCGCTTTGCCCGGTGCCGCGCGGGGGCCTAAGTCCTTCTGATGGAGGCTTTGCCC